>NW_027280367.1:0-167500 GCF_046629955.1 Centroberyx affinis
TAGCCATTGAAAGGGTACAGGAGTACAAGTACCTGGGCACTATTATTGATAGCAAACTGACATGGAATGCTAACACCAATGCTAGGTTTGCAAAGGCTCAGCAACGTCTCTACTTCATAAGGAAACTTAGACGTTTTAAGGTGGACAGAACTATGCTGACACTGTTTTACAAGACCTGCATTCAGAATATATTGACCTTTTGTATTCAGTGTTGGGGGGGGAGGGCATTGTCTGTACAAAACAAGAACAAATTGGACAGGGTTATTAAACTGGGTGGCAAGATAACTGGGGAACCAATGTGCAGTATTACTTACATCAGTGATTCTCAACCTTTTTCACATCAAGGACCCCTAACTTAGTCCACATTAGGGCCACGGACGCCCATTTGATGAGATTTTGTCACTCAGACCCAAATCTGAGAATATTTTTATTGTTAGATATGATTTTGTCCAGAATTCCATGACTATCTGTACTGTAGGTAGAGAGATAACAGCGAAACTATGATCAAAACTGTGTCTAACACAGTCTAACTGTGTCAACTTCTTGTAAATGAAATAATGCTGATGTTTAACAAGTCATCAGTTTGCTGGGGACCTCCTGGGACCCCCTCAAGGACCCCTGGTGGTCCCCGGACCCCACGTTGAGAACCACTGACTTACATGACAGACCAGTAAACCGTGAATTTAGTTCACAAGATCATAGCAGATCCACTGCACCCTCTATGGTCTGAATATGTACTTTTACCTTCAGGGTGAAGGTATAGCATGCCCAGGATGCAGACTAAAAGAGGCATCACATCCTTCGTCCCACACAGCATTCAGCTGCTTAACAAGCTCTGATCACATGAATGTCTGAATTTGGCACTTTATTTTACTTGCACTTGATGTCCTTTATCGATCACCCAAATTGTGCTTTTTCTGATGTTTTTACATGCTTATGTTTTATGTTATATTATGTGCTGTCATGTATGGTTGTTGATGTTATTGATATTCTTTTACGCTCTTTGTGCAAAGCAAATTCCCCTGAGAGGCAATAAAGGTTTCATTCAAACAAGAAGATGAAGAAGAGGAAGCTGATGATGATAGATGATCATCATAAGATAATGTTTACAATAACTGTGTTGATATAAATGATGACAAAGGTGCCGATGATGACGATAAGTATGATTATGACGATAAAATATCTTAGGCTCATGCTGACTCATCGGCAGATTCATTTAATCCTTTTCCCCCCAATCTATTCAGGCCAAACAAAAGCAGGATCTAGCGGAGACAGGCGGCAGCAGTAGCAGCAGCTGCAACAGTAAGTAAACACCGGCGGATACACATTGTGTTTATGAGCTTTCCCAAATTAAAACTCCCCACTGCCTCCCTAATCTCCCTCCTTCCCCACTAACCACCGTAGGACAAGAGGGAGAGCGTTGTTTTGTAAAAGTTTTGTCTGAACATCCTCCCCGTTAATGGGCAAATAAAATGTTTGTGCACTTCAAGCTCCCTGGGACTGCTTGTCTGCTAAAGCCCATATCAAGACACTGTTCAACTGCTTAGGTGACCCAATTATGCACAGAGAACGCCTAGTGAATTAACTCCGGCACCATCTGCCATGACAGAACCAGTTTTATGTGTATTAGTGCACAGGGAAAAGACTCTATACTTTGTTGCTTCATTATCTTCTCTCTGACATCCCCCCCCCCCCCGCCCCCAATTTTTTTTTTTACCACAGGGAAAAAAAAAAAAAAGATCTATAATATTTTCAGTGCTTGGTCTTCATTAGTAGCTTTTGTAGTAAATAAATGAAGATGTTTTTCCTCAATCAGATCAGCCCATCAAAACTAGTCATTTGAGACTCATTCACACAGATTCACACCGATTTGCGTCAGGTTTCATCTCCCAAAGCAGTGTCACTTTTTAATCCTCCGATCCTCACTTTTCCATTGCTAGTATAAAAACAGCTGGGTATTTTGGTGAATTCTCTTGCCATAATATGGATGTGTAACTAACACATCCATATTGCTGAGCATCACATCAGGGCATTACAAGCGTATATGCATATTGCTCCATTACAACCACAAATTAAGACATGCTTTATAAAACATTAGAAACCTCAAATGACTCGAATGTTATGAGGATGTTATTAGTCACGCTGTTGTCCTAGAAAGTATTAAATCCTTTGGGTTTTTGCATATTTTGTGATTATTATATAATGCTCTGATTATAACGATGCTAATACCCTCATTATGTTCTTATCATGAGCTTATGATGTGTTATAATCCCTTATCAGCAGCACCTCGAGCCATGTGTTACTGATTCTTTCATGGGTTCATGTCTTAATTCGACCACTAAGACCAGACAGAATGAGGATCCATGACCCAAATGATTGTATTAATAACTGATTGATCCACTGCTGCTTTTTTCTGCGTCAAGGACACGGAGAGGCACACAGCTCAGTTCTTTGTAGCAGCTGCAAGAAGACAGAAAATCTCTCTCTCCCTCTCTCCCACACACACACACACACACACACACACACACACACACACACACACAGAAGATACCCCATGAATTCTCAAGCTACTCCTCACGGGTGAAGCCTTTGGTCTAAAGCGAAAACCTCCTCACCACAGCTTCCCAGCAGACCAATAAAGACGGCTGTGAGGAAGGTAGCTCTCCGCAGTCAAATTTAATGGAACCGAGGATGTCATCCATCCATTCCGGAGACGAATAAGGAGCGAACGCATTGTAATCACGCGCTCTCCCACTCTCCAAAGAGACTCTTTCATCTCACCATCATGACGTACAAAACAGCATGCAGGCTTCATAAAACCTCCATACTGTATTCCCCATACACAACTGATAACTGTAACCCGATTTAATGTAGCCCATGGCACATTGCCACCTGCCTACTCTAAAATGTTGTACACATTGGATTGAATCTCTTGGCGTTTCTATTCAAAAGACAGGAGAACATACACAATGGCAACTCTAAATGCCTTTGTATCAGCTGTGGGCTTGTGTGCGAAAAAATCCAACGCACAAAGTAAAAAAAAAATAAAAGAGAGAGAAAAACACATATTCTGACAGGAGTTTTGAGGCAATTACTTGTAACCACCAGGAAATATGGCTCAGTCTGGGGTCTGCTGTGAATTTTTAATATCGCAGCTCACCCAGCATCCCATCTGTCATTGCCTTTCTGTTCCAGTGGAAAGACACTCTGACCGTTCATTTTGGATCATGGATTTACATTGGATCCATTTCACTGTATGTAGATCAATATCGCAGGAAGCACAGGAACATTGGCTGTTCAAGAAAATTGGAAAACCAACTTGGTTGAATGGATTAATGTGTTCTTCCAAAATGCCGTCACACCCCTGAAAGCCTCAAAGACCGCTAATGTCTCACTTGACTGACTAGACATCACAGGAGAAGAGGGGAGAATGAGGCAAAACCTATACTGTGGCACTCCTACACACACACACACACACACACACACACACACACACCCACACACACGCACCCCTTTTTTTAAATACCCCTCCAGCTGTATTAACACTAACACAGTTCAGTAGCGGCGATGGGCTAAGTAAGCAGTTATCAGAGTTGGCTGATTGCTTGTCGATCCCCCCCCCCTCCACGGGACACTGGGTTCTCTCCAGGGAGAAAGATGGTGTTTATAAAAAATTGCAGAGTGCTCCTCTTTTGTTAAAGAAGTGCATTTTCTTGTCAACTGCTAAAAAGAGAACTTACTCTTATTTGCCGAACCCCATTAAAATGCAAAATATAGACATATACCGTGTCGTGAGAGTGGGTCAAGGGAGTGTGTGAGGAGAAAACATTAGCAGTGAACGCAAAGCATGTCCGCTATCCTCATCCATCATTTCCAATTCAAAGAGGGGCTTCTCTAAACATATTCATAGCGAAAACTGTGGGGTCTAAGCCAGACGGGCGAGCTGCACCAAGCAGGGGAGAACAAAGGCAGGGAGTAATACAGAAATATAGAAATAAAAAAAGTGGAATAACACACCACCTGAGTGTTCCACCGACCAGCAGGCTGCCTGCTAAGTCACATCATCTCTCTGATGCCTTTTCAATGTCACACTTCACGCTTTCTCACATTCCTCCTTCTCAGCTGTGCGTTATGTCCGTCAAACATGCCAGAAAGTGGTCATTCAGTAGATGAGCACTTCTGCTCTGAGATCTCCCTTTCACTGGCATCTGTTGGTGTTGTTGGGAATGCGTACAGTAATAAAGATAACGAGATCCAAGAGAATAGCAGTT
Source organism: Centroberyx affinis (assembly GCF_046629955.1). Classification (NCBI taxonomy): domain Eukaryota; kingdom Metazoa; phylum Chordata; class Actinopteri; order Beryciformes; family Berycidae; genus Centroberyx; species Centroberyx affinis. The sequence continues at coordinate 4,272 of NW_027280367.1, forward strand.
AGCTGACATGTTTTATCATCAAGAGTGAATGTGAATGGATTGTTAGTAAAGTGCTTCAGGACAAAGCAGCTCGCATTAGCTGCAACGCCACTAGAAAGCGTTGATGTTAATCGGGTTCGCCGTCTACAGACACACACAATGAGACATGGGAGAGCTGAAAAAGAGGGCCAAATGGCGCTTAGTAGGCCCCTGTAGTGCAGTGGCTTTGCTGTGCTTTATTTACAAATGTGTTGCGGTTTCTGTCACCCTCTAGTGGTCAGAAAATTTCACCTATTGCAGTTTTAAGGATGCTTACACTTTTAAAACACTATCAATGCTGTTTCAGAGAAAAAAAAATACATTCTTACAATATCCGGACAAGTTACTCAAGTGCCATATTAGCTTTATTGAATGGCATACCGCTGTTCCTCATTTGATATCCCGTTGATGACGAGTCCTCGTGTTTCACTACACTCTGGCAGGGCCCATGCTGCTTTGAAGGACTCTTGAGTTGAAGACCTCAAAACTGCCGGATTATTATTTAACATTTCTAAGAGGATTCAGATTCGTCAGGTTGTTGAAAATCCAAATATTGGCCTACCGCAGGAACCATACGATATATCTGTAAAACCACAATATCACCATCTTCCCACATACCTTCCCACAGTGCTTCCTATATGTTACATGGGTTGCGGATGTGTGATGTGGAGGGTATGACACCTGTATGATTATGTCACACTTGACAGAGCACAGCTTACTGTAACCCACTTTTGCTGTCGCTGTTGATTCAATGACAAAGGCTTATCTCTGTTTGTTTGTGTCTTCGCGTCTGCTGCAGTCTCATCTCCAGCCGACATTGAGGCACACAGCATCCCTCCCTGTCTATTTTTCTCTCTCCCTCTTTCTCGCTCTCTCTCTCTCTCTCTCCCTTTTTTTCTCACTGTCTCTATCTATGCCTCTCCCCAAACCCTCAGAGGAACCCGGCGTTCCAATCAGAGAACGAAGGAGGGCTGGATCCTAAAGCCCCAAAGCTGATGGGATTTACAGTCTCAACACAATCACACTGCGCGGGGCTGTTCCCCTAATAACTCTCTCTTTCTCTCTCTCTCTATCTCTCTCTCTCCCTCCCTTTCTCCCGCTCTCTCTCTGTAACATCAGCTAATTCCTACTGATGCCAGGAAATACGCTTGGTCATGGACGGAGTAGGCATGTATTTTTTGAGAATGACAGCAACAGGAATAGCCTCGAATGTAACGGCTTTCGATAGAACATCAAATGCATGTATACACGCTTCTGTACTTAAGTCATTGCACATATATTTTATTTTTATTGTATTGTGTGAGTATATATATATATATTTACATTTTTCTTATTCGTATTAGTTTTTATGTAGACACCTGTGCCAAGAGAAATTCCTTGTAATTTCTGATTCTATCCAGGTGATTCTGATGTTCACACTCACACCCCCACACACATACTCACACGCAGATACACACTCACAAATACACACAGGACACACACGTACACCCCCTCCAACCGTCACCATCCTGATGCTCAGCCGCGCTGCTGTGTGTTTTGATAAAATACTTGGCAGGACCCTGTGGCTGACCTTTCCATCGCTGCTTTAACATGGCTGCCGTAATGGGCAACCTACCACACGTAACCAGGCAACGCCGCCTCTGATGAGATCTCAGGTCTGGCCATCGAGAGCTTCTCACCAGCTTAGCGGTGTGGGCCCCTGTGTGTGTCTGTGTGTGTGTGTGTGTGTGTGTTTCTGTAATTGTGTAAGCTGTCTGGGGACGGAGGCCCTTTGAGGTTCCTGGAACTGCCTGCGGAAGTCCAAATGAGTTTGTCTCCCCTTTCTCAGCTTCCCACAGAGGCCCTGATGCAACTGAGACAGAGTTTTCACAGGTTTAGTCAAGTTTTGCGGAATTACACAGCTCAGTGAGCTGACATCAGTGACTGCTGTTCATGTGTGTGATTTGTTCTTTTTATTCTCTGAGTTTGATGTTGGGGAAATAGACTGATTCTGGTCCCACTGCTTCCCTTTTGCATGCTGAACTTCTGCACTGCGATGATACTGCTGCCAAGTCCTCTTTTACTGTATCTCAGACACGTACAGCAATCCCTTCCCTCTCGTCATCTTCACGCTCTATATTTTAAGAGCTTTGCAGTTTCCCCCCCCCCAACATGTTGAAGAAGGAAAGGATTAAAAGAAGATGGTGACAGACAAAAAATCCAGGAAAAAAGGCTAGAGATTCAGACAGAAAGTCAGACAGATAATTTCAGTGCCCAAAAAACTCTAACAATACCTTTAAGCAATACAAATACAGTGTCTGATGTGGAAGATGTTTTTCAGCCTCTAAAATGAAGTTGAACTCAGTTAGATGGCACTGCTGTGCCAGCCTGAGGCGTTAATCTTCGTTAGCACCAAAATATTACTTCAATAATAAAACAAAAGGGTCTTTGAAATAGCGGCCTGTGGGCATGTCATACATTTATAACTTCTTAGTTTTACACGCAAACAGTCCGAAGACATAACCACCAAACCCCATGGATGATTACAGCGACGTGACCAATCAACGCAGTCATCTAGGGCTTCGCCAATGACAATTACGTGACAGTGTGTGGGCGAGCTATCAGGTCGTGATATGCTGGCTGCAGTGTGGGACGTGGTGTTATGACACCAAGACATTAAGGGGAGACACGTAATGTGACTGACAAAATCTGCTCCGGGCTTGTTGCTGATTATGAGTGTGATGTCTCATAAATGCAGAGGTATTATGTGTTCGCACAGAGAGGACACTCAGCAGGAATTACGCTTGAGCCTGAAACACTGGTGTGTGTGTGTGTGTGTGTGTGTGTGTGTGTGTGTGCGTATGTGTGTTAAAGCACATGTTCATGCTTGCTAGCTTTTTATTACTTTTTTCCCTGAAAAATCTTGATTAAATTAATTACTTAATTAAAATAATTTGTAATCATACATACCATAAACTTGCTGTGTCTTTATTGCAGCATTCACTAGGGAGTTGGTGTTGAAATCCTTCGGGAGGTTTATTCTTATTCCTCGGAGATGGAAATGCAATCAAGCCAATCACAGCAAAATCATCAAAACGATCTGACTCTCGAAATTATCTTGATTGCATACTGAGCTAAGAATACAGCTAAGGAAGTGTTTGAGAAAAATACAAGTCAACAGTACTGTAACGGCTGGGCTCGGCCACAGCAGAAGGCACACAGCCAACTTCTGAAACAAAGTATCAGCTTTACTTAATGTTCCAACAAATGAATATTGGCCGTCAATGTCTCATGGAAAATCTAATTAGGCAAAAACAGGTAGTGTATGTATGACCCAGCCCCAAAGGGAATCAACCTGATAGCATTGCTAGAATGGAAATATAGTCCTATACATGAATTATACCATTGCAAAGGCTGCTGGGTATTCAAATGAGAACCGAATAAAATCATAACGTGCTTCAACTGAGTGGTGGAAATGTACCAGTCAGGTTCAGTTAGGTTGCATGCATTTCTCAATAAAATATTGAGTCAAAATATGGTCTATTGATTGGTAAAGAAACAACAACAACAACAACAATATCCATTTTGTATCTATTCCTAGCTTTGCCCAACAAATTGTCTCTGAATGCAAATGGCCTTGCCTAGTCTGGCTTTCAAATGCCAACCAAAAATTAACATTTATCACGCTGTGATAGAGCAAGAAACTGTCTGCACCTCCTGTTACTGAGACCTGTTGCTGTGGAAATTATGGGATATTGAGGTGATATTGTGATAGCTGTAGCAGTAGTTAGCACATTCTTCAATGGTGTGGCTAATTCTGGCTAGTTACTGGTGAAGTTCATATACATATCGCTTTTTATAGTCAGCCATTGAATCAAAATTAAATGTCTTGGTCAAAATTTATTTTTCAATGTCTGTGAAGATACTTTTTTGTGGGTTGCAACTTGCAAGGTCACATGGAGACCTGACCAAGCTGACCTGTCTTCGCCCAAAGGGTAGCTGCAAATCATTTACATTTACTTGCTTTTTGAGTCTGAATGTGACCAATGAAAACCTTGGTGAAAAAGAAATTCAGTTTCATTGCCAACTTATAACTCAGAAACAGACCACTCCATGTCAAAGTCCATGATTTTCCCTACTGCGTAGCTGTGGTAATCAAATTTCTAAATAGTAATATTTCAAATAAGTCAAATAAGTCAATACATGTTGTATATACAATATACATACATATACGTACATATATATAAGAACACATGTACAGGCCCAAACATGTTACACAAGTGTAGCGCAATATTTGTCCTCATATTATCTGTAAAATCCTGGGAAACCAGATTTATGCTGAGACGTACCTCTCTCCATTTAACCCAAATTGGGTCTGTGATCTGGCACGATTCTCCACCTCATCAACCTGTACTCATGTTTTAAACACCATTCTCCTTTTTATCCCACAGCAGATGTCCTCTGAGTGAATTATAAAACCAAATGAGGGCCAGAGGAGCACTCATCTAAATTCTCTCCTCTTGATTGCAGCTGCCTGATGCACAAGCAGAGTTGCTCAGAAATGAAGGAGAGCCTGAGTAGCATGATGAACCATGTGCTTTGGTTACATGACTACCTCTCCCTTCCTTGTAAGCCACAGAGACCCTTAACAGCGTTTAAGCTTTTGCTGACCTATAGCCTCAAAGTCACAATTTAAATTTGAGAGCGCTATCAGGGTTTTGACACATCTCTAAAAAGTTACAAGTTTTGCATAAAATCCTTTCGTCCTAGCGTGCTGTGTGAAATGCCCCTGCTTCAGGTTTTCGCCCCTGCCTTTGAGAGAGCCTCTGCAGGGTGCTGGTTTACAGGAATAAGTGACACGATCAATTTGCAGAGCAACTGACACAATCAGCGCCTACATAAATCATATCACCAGCGCCAGGCCCCCCAGGCGCCTGCTGAGGTGACAGTTTCATGGCTCGGCTCCAGAACGCAACCTGCCAATCAGTGCAGAGTGACAGACACCAGAGAGCAGGTACACAACACCGACGCATTGACAGCCAGGGTTGTGGGGGTTATTTTTTAAATGGAAATCATTACAGTTTACTGATTACCTGCTTAAACTTGTAATCAGACCATTATTATAATAAATACTCAGAAATCTAATCTGATTTCTGTCCGTTTTGGAGCACTTTGCCTTCAAAATTACAAGTGAACAATCAAATCCAATTTACAGGCCGTAATTGATATAGTATTATTGTAATAATCTATAACCAATATTAACCATTATATCGATCATCATATTAATTGTCTTTTTACCTTTTTGCGTATCACAAAAGTATCTCTAATTTGATTACTGCCTTTTATAGAGATTTTTTGCCATCAGATAACTACTTCCATCACCTGAAATCCATTACTCTCCAACCCTGTTGACAGCAGCACATAGACCAAAACCAGTTTTGGCCTGATGTGAAATAGCTGGAAAACATAGAGCTGCTTTGTTTTTGTAGATTGATAAACCTCAAGATGCAATAATAAATCACTAAAAAGACCAAAAGACTTTTTGAAAAAAAAAGCAAAAAAAAAGCAGACTTTCTCAGAACGAAATTATATTTTGAAGTCCCTCTCCAGTGTCCTTACCAACTGAGTGAACTGCAGGTTTATGACTCACTTTCAGCTCACTAGCCTATACACTCAGCGCCTGCAATTCTGAGGAGCACACTTAGAGGTAAAAATGCATGTATTTTGACCTTAAAGGGCACAAACTATGATTTTATCTGTGCTCTTAAAGATAATTATTGTAGAACAGACTAGACCTGAACATTTTCAAGCTGGAGAGTTGGTCCCTCTATCTTGTTTAGTGCTGAGTTGAAAGTGGATTGTTATTCATAAATCGGACAAATAATTGACATTTGAAGTCTTACAGGCAATAGCTATTTCCGAATTTCCACAACAAACTGCATTATATCATTATCCAAAACCCTTATATGAAATTTGTCGTGGTTTGATTGGTGTACAGATACAGATATTGCAAGATATACGTACAACTATATGTGTGAGTATAAACCCTCTATATATATATTTATTCAACGTCAATACGTATCCAATAGCGGCGCTGGCTTGTAGTATGATTACATATGTCAAGAGGAAATTGTTAGTTCACATCATCAATCATCTGTGTTAAAACACAGCAGCACACACCAACCCAGCAGCCACGTTAGGTCTTCATCTTATACTTTGTATAGCACAAACAGTCTCCTGTCTTTGCAACACAAGCCTGAACACCAACTGGAGTGACAGTTTTGTGGCACTCCTTGGAGACACAGGCCTGCCAATCAATCTGCTCACAGGTACGTGTACTCACACACACACACACACACACACACACACACACACATGCACGCACACAGACACAGACACCAATCAGCCTGCCAATCCATCGTAACAGACAGGTTTGAAACACATTCCCTGTCACAGAGGCTGCTGGAGTGAGAATGTGCTGGAACAATCGGGAAGATTTCTTTGTCCTCAGTAGCACCCCAGGTGATGATTACAATGTTTTGCAAAATGGCCGTAGACCAAAGAGAAACACTGTGGTCCGTCAAGCCTCCGTCTCACGCTGCCGCCGCGCCGCCTGTTAGAGTATGGGTGCTCTAGGACTTCTCTCACAGATACCCTATGGAACACGCCGTGACAGTCAACGCAATGCATTATTTATGTTGAAACACCCCGGGAGACATGTTCTCATCGACAACCGCTGGTTTTCCATACAAGTATGTTTATGCAAATTATGACGCATCAAATTAGAAAGGCAAAATGGAAAAAGAAAATTTCTATATCCTCATAATGACCAAAGCGTGTTTATGCTCGCTTGAGGTGGATACAATTTTCGTGGTTGAAGAAATTCTGCGATAAAAAGCAGGAAGGAAAATCACACAATCATTGACATAATAATGTTTGCCTTCCTGTAAAATATCTGACCACGACAGAAATGTCATACGCATTGTCACTCATGTATAAGGCACCTGCCATGGTGTTATGGACATTAGTTGGTGCATTAGAAAATTGCCATGTGCAATTCTTTGTTTTTGTCTTCAGACCGCGTGAAATATGGTTAACGTTAACTAATACTAATCAAAGACTTTGATGTTCCATGTTCAGGAAGCCAAATGATTTACTTCACCTAGGTGATCATGGAGTTTCTAGTGTGCCAACCTTATTAATATGGAACAGTTCAGTGATTAGCTAATTATTATTGATTAATATATTTAAAAAACATTCACATGTAAATGGTGCAGTTCATAAAACTGTTAAACAACAAAATGTTAATTAAACAATAAAATGCTAATGAAACACTAATGCTAATGAAAATAAATAATTCCATTTAATTATTCTGTCTTTATGAATAAATTACTGAATTTATAAATCGATCTGTAAAAAGTATTTTAAAAAAGCATTTCAATTTTACTTTTTGTTATTCCATTTCCGAATGTATTTTCCGATTCATTGTCTCATCTCATAATTAATTTGTCTACAGCTTTACCATTTACACTTTCTACTTGGGCTAAACTTCATTATTACATGGCCCTTTAATTAGACAAGTTGCATCCACACTCTGCTGTCAGAAAGGTATAGCATGTTGCTAACGCTAGCAAGCCAGCGCGATGTCAGGGATTGGGATAACTCAACTTCAGCCTGGTTTGGAGCAAATGGAGGCCAACCTGACTGTGTGCCATCATTATCCTCCTCCAACCCATCCAACAGCTATGGAGTAAATCCAGTGGATGGGGGGCCAGGTCAGGCAAAAATGTCCAGCCCAAGAGTCACTGACCAAAATATACCTGCCAGCATTTATCTTATTTTATTTTTAAGTTGAAAAAATGCATTGCAAAAATGAGTTCTTGTTATTTGAAGTGATATTCGAGTATGGCGTCAAAGTAAAAGATAAAGAGAGAGGAGAGATAAATCAGTATTTATCTGTATTTGTTAATTAAGACTCTAACCCTTCCCAAGTAATCAATATAATCTAATCTCTCAAATAGCAAATGCAGTGGATTCACCTGGAGGAAAACTGAAGTGGTGTGCAGCCTCTCTCCTCTCCTGCTGCAGCTCGACTGTCGGCTCTCTGCCTGGCTGTCCTTCACTCTGCAATTGGGCCTGGCTGGAATATTAAAACAGCACATGTCAAAAAGACATCAGTTTAATCTCAATCTCAGCTGCTTTCAAATTTCATTATTTTTTAGAATAATGTAGAATTTGTAGTGTCATGACATATGATACTGGTGTCACCTAGATAGACAGATAGATAGATTTTTAGTTTTTTCTGTTTCTACAATTTAACTTTAACATACCTTTTTGTTCTTCTTCAAATACTGGCAAAAGGCAGGGTCATTTCACCTCTGTTTCTCCTCTTGTAACTATGTATGATGAATCTCGATTAACTCTTTACAGCATTTTCACTTGCACTTTTAGGTTAGGGAGCTTGCATCTACCTGTGATTCTGCTTCTGATGTTTGCTTTACTCTCAGATTACGGCTGTGTCACATCGAAAAAGTAGCCCAAAAACCCGTCACCCGCTGCATTTATTTATTTTTTTTCCACAGCTCAATTTCAAAATTAGACAAACCTGGCTAATGATAGCTCTTGGTGGCCAAGATCTATCATTAGCTGTTAGCTGGGGGCTAACTGTAGTTTACCACCAGTGATTAGCTTGCCAGCTATCAAGCTAGCATACTGAACAAATTCCACTTTCTCAAAACTTATTTTGAGAAATTGGGTTTTTAGTAGGACAACCTACAAAATGAATCAAGGAACAGGACAGGATATCAATGTTTTGTCAAGCAGGTTATACCAAATAAAAGTTACCCTGTTTAGTCTACTGGAGTGAATGTGATGTGAATAAATATTTAATGTTGTATCTTTAGGGTGTATTGTATTAGAAATGAGAATGGGATAATTGGAGTGTAAAATTTCCATGATATATGTCAGAATTGCCTCTTGGCCAAACAGAAGACCTTGTCAGATTGGCTGTTTTATAAAATAACATATTACAATGCAGGTTGAATACATTGTGAGGTAATGATAGAGCTAATAACAATCCCATAATGCAGACAGACAGTCAATTCATTACGTGTTATGATACATGTAACACTTCTGATGTGATTACTCATGATGAGCTTATGATGCCTCGCAATGAACCTCAAGTGCAGTGTTACAGAAAAGTCAAAGTAAACATTAATGCTGCACTCAGACAATTTTGAAACATCCCCCAGACACCAAACACTATCAGCATTACAGCTTCCATGATGACAAAGCCTGGCCATTCTCGATGGCTCTCAGCCTCTGACCTTGTGGCTGTTGGACAACAGTCTCTTCCGCTATGTCTCATCATCCCATTTCCCCCTGCCTCTCCCTCCATCCCATCACACTATCTTCTGTGTATGTGGCCTGAGAGACAGCATGGCTAAGGTTAATGCCTCCTCATCGGTTTTCAGATACACTCAGAGGCCACCATGCTGCTGTAATTAAAGGTTTCCCCGCTTCAGATAAAGAGATGAAAATACCGTTAGCACTCTGATGAAGAGATAAAAACATCAGCTTCTTTGCTTAACCTCATGCACCGTATGGTTATTTGTGAGTGAGGGGAGGAATTAGATAGAACTGTGCCTAAAATGCATTTGAATATGAATTAAAATATTTTTGCTACTTGAGGCGTGTCTGATTTATCTAGGTGGGCAGTTTAACATTGTGAAAAGTGGTGGTTTAACATTAAGTTATGATAAATCAACAGTTAAAGGTCCTGTACAATGACAATCATATTTCTCAATCTCATGGTATTGTTTAACAAAGGGCATGTTAATATAAAGTTATCAATATATAATAACTGTCTGTCACTGTTATGGAAATTTGCATCGCTCTATGAAGAACTATCCTCCTGGTTGTCAACAGAATTGAACCATTTTAGATATCCAATCTGCTTCCTGGTGTAAATGACATCAAACAAACCCAGATGTTGGTGAACATTTTGACTGGTCGACAGTATGCGTAATTAGGTGCCCTGTAATCTGTCAGAGAGTAGCTCGCTGGCTGCTTGCCAAACTAGCTAAAATTGCCATGCCTAGATTAGGGATTGTTGATGGATGCTGAGGTTCCAATACTGGATATTTGCTACCGAAACATTTGTATGTGGAGGATGGCACAAATAGAAGGAAAATGTTTATTTCTACTGTCCATTTTCAGAAGGAGGACTTCAACAGCTGGCACAAAAACAAAACAAACACTTGGATTTACTAGTTGGATTTGATACTGAAGAAAGCAGCAGTACTATCACTTTTTATGTACCAAGAAGTCACAAACTCACAGGTAAGTGACACTAACAGCTAATGGCTAACAGCTAACAAACAGCTTGTTAGCCAGGCAGCATGCGAGCTGTGATTATGAGGACAACAACGTTGATTGCCTTGGCATTTGTTAATGTTAATTTGGGTTAAAATTAACCTCATAAAATGCAATATTAGACTGACATTTTGATGATTAGGCATGTTTGATGGGGACTGTGAGAAAGAGGAAAACGGCTACTGAGAGAATGCCTTGGTGGATAGAGAGCAATTCAGGCTGCTGTGAAATGCCGTTATTTGCAATTTCTCACTTGTCTTCTTATCTTGAATGCAGTGGGTTTTGTTTCATCAGTCTACTTAAGTTGAGTGTACAAGACTGTGTGTAGGCGTGACAGTAAGGCAGAGACTGAGAAGGAAGAGGCAGACAGAGAGACCTCCGTGTTGATATCCCCTGGCTTGTACTTTGTGTTTGGCATGAAATTTGACATGTGGCATTCAGTGGCAGCTGGTGCCATCTCTCCAGGTGAGGCAGTACCAATTATGGGTTGACATAACCAATATCATTGTGTGGAAGTGGGTGTCAAAATACTGTATATCTGTTATCCTTTGTAACATATTTGGAAAAAAAAGACCTGAGAGACCAAAATCTAAACTTTTTGCAACATAAAACCACTACAGATTAATTGGTAAAGTGCAACTGATATCAAAACGGAATTTCCATGTTGGTCCCTATGTGTCATCATAATGCTACTACAATACATTCTCACCATTAGCAATACTAGATTTAGATTATCATGCAGTAGGCCTTATAAATCACTTTTGCTGCTGGCTTTCACTTTCACTTCAAGTAATATTTTACTCACAGCACCCAGGACAGATGCCCTCCCTGGCTTTTAGCTTTTCAGTTCTTTTGTTCTACGTTCACAATGGCCCTGTGGCAAAACAAAGAAATTCTAGAAACTTTAAAATGTAAAGTTTCTCTAGTAGAGATTATGCATTTACATACAACCTAGAGCTGTTTTTTTTTTTTATTGCGAGCTTAACTAAGTTTGCATCTTGGTGCCCTCTATTGACCAACCACCACTGGTGGCGTTCAAAGTATTTCATGTTTCTCATTCTGTCAAGAATTTACTGCAGAACAAATCATACCGTGAATGTTACATGCTTTCACTTCGGACAAAATGGCCAACAAAAAATTCATTTCAAATTTCAGTTGATTTCAAAACAGTGATTTCAATCATGTTGACGGGGCCACGCCCTGTCGACCTACTGAGAATTAGCTGAGAATAGAGAAAGGTGCACTAAAGCAGTGACAACAAATTAAATGAACTGTCAAAGACTGGAAAAAAGGACACTCGTCAACAACAAATTACTTGAGACTGGCCTCGGACTCTAGATTAGTGACTCGTGAACAATGAGCGTCTGTAAAAGAATGGCATTGTTGCATTGTATAAAAAGAGTGAAGTGTTTATTTTTAGGTTGCGCTTTTTAGGTTGTTGACGCACCAAAATGTCACTTTGAAGTACAGACAAACACAACAGCAGCATGGCATCAGCTGCAGTACCTGTTGTAATAACATTTGGCTAAGGACTGCAATTTGCAAAGCCTGCGGCATCACGTTGAAGAATGCTGGATTGATGAAGTCGGACTGTATCAGACACCTGAGAACACACCCAGATAATGTTTACATAAGAGCCATATGAGTAAGAGTTAGTCCAGAGAAGGGGAATGTAGGAGGGTTGAATGGAAAAACTGATGTACACCTAAAAAACATGTGAACAGCCATCCATTCATCACCATTCATTACATGCATACTCATGCAGTATTTCTCCTTGTTTTCATCTTTCTATCCATTGATTTCTTGATCATAACTAGTGTAAACATAATTCTCTAAACTGACGTGGCTCTCTCCCTCCCACTTTTTACCACAGTTCAGAAGAGAAAACAAATGACAACCCAACACAAAACCATCCATCAGAAGATAATAAACAACTGTTACAGCGGTCTTATATCCTCTAAATATCAAGATCCCCCTGATTTACGCCTCTCTACTCTGTGGATTAATATGATTACAGTTATTAAAACTGTAGGATAATGAGTTATGGAAATTTCACCTGATGAAAGCCTCAGCAGACTGCCTATTAAACATCACTCACAATTACCTCCTTAGTATGCAGTTAGGATTGATTTGTACCTCCACCCTCCACCATACCAGATGGCCAATATTGGGCATAGGGCAATGGGATAATTGGAGATAAATGAGAGCATTGATAATATTGGCATGTAACGTTAGTATCTCCATAACTTGTGATTGAATAATTGCAAGAAAACCTTGGGCTTGAAAGGATAACCAGGACAACCATAGCATACACGACAAATGTTAAACAAGTGCACTCTTTTCTTTGAACCCCGATACAGAATAAGCAACACCATATGTAGAGAATTTTTTAACCACCACATCACTGGATTGTGTTTCTGAAGTGCCAGTGTTGCATTCACTCTGACCTAACCTTGAAAACTTTGAGTCTGAAACGCATTTGCCAAATGGCCAGAATTGATGAGCAGTGTATGTATAAAAGCACTGTAGCATTTATAAAGGTTACCATGCTATTCAGAGGGCAGCGCTTCAGATGAAAATTGTTACCTTCACACAGAATATATAATTCAGTTTCTAGGAAAGTCTGCATTTAACATGAACATGGCAAGTGGCATGTTACATACTTAAAGGTGAGGAGGGATTTAAGTTGCAGTGTGACCCTGGATACTAAAACTCCCTCTCTTGACATTCAAGGCCAATAATTTAGTGATACAGACAGTGGCTGGAGTTTCAGATCCTGCCCTTTTTACCTTTTAGTAATGTATGTTCTTATTTTCCCATAGATAATTGAGGGGAAATGCATTATTTCACTGTAAACTGCTAATGCACACCACTCGCTTAGTCAGTATAGAGTAGAATATGCTTTTCTATTTCTATGTAAATCTAACTGACATTTGAAGGCTTCAGTAATCATATCAGTTCCAGCTTGAAATTTCTTGAGCGAGCTGTATAGTCGTCCAAGTCATTTGATGGGCAATCTCAGAACCCATCGTCTATCGGTCTGACGACGGTTAGACTCTGGGGGCGACGGCCAATATCTCGGGGTTTCCAGTGTAGCCAGCGGACATCCGGGCCAAGACTTCCTCTTCCGTGCGCCGGTCATTGTTTACAGTCCGATTAGCAACTTGAGATGCTAGAATGGAGTTGGAGTTGAGAGACGACGTCTCATATGCAGATATCTGTTTATAGAGATTTGCCGAAATGTTGCCTGGACCTAAAACACCTACAAAAAATATCGATGTTTGTGTATTGTGTGGAGAAACGTTCGACTTGTGTAATAAAAGAAACAAATTGCTTTCAAAGTCGGATTACAAAATTGTAATTTTGTAATTTGTTTGTTTGTTTGTTTGAGGGGTGAATGCTGCAGTATATATTACTTGTGTTATCTTTAAGTATGAGTTTACACAGTAATTGCTCTTGCATTTATTAGATAGGACAAGTATCTGAAAGCAGAAAACAGATTTTTAGATGTAAGATCTGTTTCCTCATCATCATCGTAGAAAAAGAAAATGCATTTTTTTTTTTTTTTTTTGGTTTCTGTATGTAAGAGCAACCCGCATGTGTGATGTGTGTCTCCATGTATTGTCGGTCTGTATGCAAATACAACTTCATTAGTTTTGGAGATCAGGAGATTGAGGTGAGGGTACAATGTGTTATATTAGAATGGAAGGCGGATGACAGTTCTATTTCCTTTGAGACTTTCTGTCCACTATCTTCTATTAAATCAAACCAAATCAATTATCCCAAAGGCAGCATGCTATAATAGGAAGCCGGGTGGGCATTTTTAAACAGGGTAGGCTGGCTGCTCGAATCCAAACACGGCGCGTGTGATTATAGCGAAGAGGGCATTGAAATCCTGTAATTGAGACATGCACCGTTATGATTGCAAACTGATTGAATATAATTAGCCGTGGCTTTTACTTTGTTTGCTTGCTTCCTTTAATTAAAAGATTTTTCTTTTCACTTCGCTGGAATGGATTAGCATTATGCAAGGCTGTTTGATAAGTGATTAGCCTGGTAAGGCCCACTAAGATAATTAATCGGCTGTCTAAACATTTTCCAAAAGTGTGCTGTGGTCGCCAAGCGGCCTCGCCCTTACCGCCTCAGTGGCTGCATTGTAAATAACTCAACTGTGTCCATATTTAATATCCATCACTAGTCATGAACAATGTGGCAGTATCAGCTTGTAAAATGAGCTATTTGAACTACTCTGCCCCCAGTCACCATCAGTGCAAGCTAATTTGTCTCCCTGATAATAGGTGCAGCATGACCTTATCCAAGCTAAATATACTATTAATAAATATTGTTTTTAGCTAAATTTATTAGCACACTATAGACTTAAAGCATAGAGTATTTTAGCTCCAGAGTTTAGGGGCAATGATCACAGTCCATACTTCTTTCTAAACTCTGTTACAGAGTCCTGTCTTGACAGATCTCCTGCATTTCCACTCCTACGCTAGCTCCCTAATGTGCTGCCTGCAGTGAATATTAAGTCCATTCTGCTATAGTGTCTCAGTGGGTGTGAGGCCTTGTCCTTGCAGTGCAGAGCAGACTCCATCCCTGACAAGGGCTGTGGTTTTATCACCTGATGCTGTGAGAGCCAAATGAGGATTTGGCCATGTACAGCCATTTATCATCCGCGATCAGTGAGCAGCCACGGGGGCAGAAAGGACCTTGGCTGCGCGTATACACTCTCCTCCTGCCATTTGTTCTCAAAGTCGACCAGGTTTAGTGTCACTGTGGTCTGCTGCATTTTCCTTTGGGAAAACAAGCATCAACATGGTGGCTCTGTTTGTGTACAGTGGGCTCGTGTCTGCATTTTTGAGTCTGCACATATCTTGCATGAAGTACTTGCTTCAAGGTAAAGCACATGAAATGATGATGAATGTGGCAAATATGGTTAGAAGACTATTAAATGGGATGCTTATTTATTCTTTGTCATAACATTCAGTCTGCCAGCTGCAATACAAGGCAATCAGCTGAGAAATCTCTGCAACTTATAATGAATTCATTGCCCTTGAGAAATTTGTATACAGCATGAAAAGATATTAGCAAATTTCATTTGGCAAACTACAGTGCTGTTCTGGAAGATATTCAATAGCCTTAAATTTGAGGAGCTGAATTAACTCTACAAAGGCCCAGCGACATTATCATTTGGGATTGGAATGAGCAAAATGAATACATACACAAAACCACTACAAGAAGGCAGTGGTTGATTTGTTCAAATTTAAGAAAAGGGATGGTGGGAAGGTAAAGAGATTGTTTTCCCTCAAATCTTCCTTAAAATGAAGGGGTATGTATCTCCTTATTTGTGTTAACAAGAGGGTTGGTACGCCCTTTCATCCCCACTCTTTTTGCACTAACACCCACTCCCTTTGTAATAGCTTGTTTGGACTAAGCCTTTGACATATTCCCAAACCTTTCATTTGCTCTGAACCTGCCTGGTCGTGACAGCAGTGCAGAACGTTTTTATTCACTGTAGGGGAATCGCTCTTACCAGCCACTTTCACTATTTCACCAGTGAAGTTAATGTTTTTTTTTTTATAGCAAAGGGTGTTTACTTGTTAATGTGGCTGGTAGGCAAACAAACCAAAGCAAATCAGCAATTTGCCCATGGTTGCCAAATTTTTCACTCTGCTTGGCAAAAAAGCTAATCACAGCTTCCCAGATCATTTGACCCCTTATCACACTCACCCCGACTCTGATATAAAGTATAATTAGTCTTGAAAACTTAGAATGAATCAGTGAAATCATGCTGGCTCCAGTTTAAAAAAGGTTTTAGTGTACAATGCCATTGTTTTAAACCTCAGCAAGGAAATAAAGTGAATACTTACACTAGAGTCTAAATTATATTACTTACAATAATGTTTACTGTACTACACACACACTCTCACACACACCTACACACACACACACACACAAAACCCAGATGATTTATTCCTGGTCACTTTGTACTGCTTTCTTTTCTCCACCTGTCTCCATACAGGCAGGAGAAAAGAGTGATGCAATAGCCTGATATCAACACCTGTGCTTCCGTGAAGACAGTGCTTTGCAGATAAGATGTCCACTCAGAGGAGGGGCTGCGCTGTGGGAAGAGATCTCCACGGCCCAGATAAAGAGCGTGGGATGAAATGAAAGTGAAGTGGGTCCTGGAGGAAATGCTATAGTCCCTTCAGAATTACCTCTATAGACACACTAGATATACTGTACTTCAACACACAAACACTCCTGACCAAGACCCAGCATCGCTTCATGCACCGTCTACAGTACTACTGAATGTATTTGCAGCTTTAAGAAGAAATACAATGTACTTGACAATGTGTCACAACATTGTATTTGTGTGTCAACATGTGCTGACAGAGACAACCATTGCCACATGTGTTTATGGAGTGTGCCGCTCCTCTTAGCAACACATAAATGAGGGTGAAGGTGAAGATGGAGCCTTCATACAAGTCCTACTTGTTATATTGTTGCTGCTCTGTTGCTGCAACCTTGCTCCCTGTGAAATGAAAACTCCCATTACTTTTACTAATTGGAAAGCAGAGTATCTTTAATGGTGACCTCATGCTGCACTAGTAGGCGTTAATATAAATTCCAACCAATAAAACCATCACAGATTTTCATCAAATAAAACTGCCTTTCTCTCCCTGACTGATATTCAATTGTTTTAGACTTTTGAATGATCCCTCCCTGTGTTATGTCCCACCCCCAACATCCTGTTTCAACAGGAAATACATCAAATCAAGGAAGTAAAGCTGGCATTTCATGGGGTCTTTAAGAGGAATCGTTTGGAGACGCAGGGTGAAGGGATACAGCTGTGTAGTATTAATTTAACCATCGGGGGCCTCAAAAAGGATTAATAGGGCTTACATACGGTCCTAAGGCCTTATGTTCACAAATGCTACAGCCTATCTATGCCTTTAAATCAACACAAAAAACCCAAATGCTGATATATTTTTTACTGTGTCTTCAAAGAGAAAAAATCAAGTATGAGTTTATCAACTCTACCGGTCGACTTTGGCTGACATCCAACCTAAATATAATCAGGCTTTTCTGCTCAATTATACATTTTCCAGGTGAATCCTATTCTAAATACTTAATTCTAAAGCCACTTGCCACGGTGTCTGCTTGACAAAAAAGGTTTGTTTCATGCTCTGGTCACGGGGGACCCAGAATCCCTTGCAGGGCTCCTGTCCTGTCCATGATTCCCCTACAAGAGGCGTGCTGCGCCACCAGGCACACTTCTCATAGCTCATGGCGGCTCATCAATAAGGTCGCGGAGCAGCAGCACAGATGCTGGCTGAGGTCTCTGTCATGGGGAGATTAGCTAATCACAGTCTCTGTGGGGAACAGCAGGGGAGCAGTCTGTCTTCTAATACTCTATCTACATATACACACAAACACAGGCACACACACACACAGTATATACACACACATGCACAGTCATGCAAGTACTCCTATACACAGAAACCAGCGTAGGCACACACACATAAACATGTTCAGTATGTAAATGCAGGAACACGCACCCATTCACACACCCCAGTCATGCAAGACATTGCTGCGGTCTTCCCTGCTGTGTCAGTTTCATTCTTGTTGCTGTTGTGTTTGTCTACATTCAAAAGAGCAGGTCCAAGTTATTGAAAGCCAGTACATTATGCTTTTCTACGGGCTCATTGCCTCTGCAATCTCTTCTTGTACTTTCAGAACTTGAGTGAATAGATAGGGGATTTTGTGGTTTATCATGGTAATCCCCTTTGGTATAGCTAAAATGGTTATCACTGAATTATCACGACTGCACACAAGGATCAGAAAGTTAAATATGTACCATTTCACAGGAATGTCAAGCCAAATAAAGCCTTTGGCATGGTAAGGGGTCATTTTTCTGAACCTCAACCAGTGAACCAATGGTAATTTCTATCTTACTTTCTATCTTGCTGTATAATTACCATTCAAGAATATTGATGGGAATGCTTTGCAAACATAAAATATTAAAATCCACAGAAAAAAGGGGATATTTCAAATGGTAAGGCATAGTATGGCACTATTCAGCACTGTGCAGAACCAATGAGACAATATTTATAATTTCCCTTTCACAGTAATTGGGCTTATTTAGTAAAAATTGAAAGGCTAGGAAACAATGTGAAAATGGGTGTTGCACTTCACATAAATTACTTTGTCAAAATTAAAAACTAAACCGCTTCAACACATTTTCAATTTAGCAGTGAATTGTTATTTTCAAAAATCTGGGACATTGTGTTCTTGTGTTTCTGTTGTTTTGCTTAGGGCCAGCAGTATTGTAAGGACTTTCACAGGACCAACTAAGTAATGTTTGTGACTCTTTGTGCTATTATATTACATTACTTAAAATCTTTTATTATTTACTGATTTAATTTAGGATGCATCATTGTATTTTCTCACTCTTGTACGATCATCGAATACAGGACTTTGTCTCACATTATCGAGCAAAAACTATTTTGGTGCTCTTTGAAAGTTTTGCAGAAGTTTGCACTAAAAGGTTAAGAATCATTAAAATGAAACTGAACCATGGAAAATGTCGGGATTATGCTCTACATGTATTAATTACATCCTAAATGGCATCTTGTTTTCACATGGGATGACTATGGTTGCTTGGATCAAACGGCATCTATTGTAGTAGTTTATTCATCCTGCAGCAATCCTGTATTTGTAATTCAGGATTTTCCAAATGGTTCCTTTTAGGGATATATCAACCTTTCAGCAGTGCAGAAACCAAATAAAAAGGTGAACTTTTACAATAGTGAATAGCTTACAAGGCCTCAAGTCAAAGAGCATGTTGGGATGTGGAATCTCCTTTTGTCTTTATACTGTTTTGCTGCAGCAGTTCACATTCACCCATCAAAGTAGAATGAAACTAGTTGTATGCTCCAAAACAGGCAGACTTCCTTATCATTTTCTCCTTTGAGTGGGCAACACAGTCCCATGTGTCCCATGAAAACATTTATGTGAGGTCATATTAAGGGGGTTGTAAGGATACTCTTTTAGTTTATGTGTTGTATCGGCATGTACACACCGAATTAGAGGGGTGTAAAGCTATAAGCCGACAAAAAACAAGAGCCCCGAACCTTGGTCCAATCAGCAGTAAAACACTCCCCAACTATGAAGATGTTGTAAAGGCCACACACACAGAAAATACAACCTTTATAAAAACAGGACACACACACACACACACATACCCAAGTGAAGTTTATTTTTTTATTTGGTTCCACCTCAGAAGTTTCTAATCTTCCCTGTGGTCAAGGTGTAATAGTGTGTGTTCTCAGAGAGGATTCTACTTAGTCCACAGACATTCATACCTGCACAATTTTGAGGGAATGAATTTGATCTAGCAAGAATAAAAGATTCATTATCAAGCATTTATATTAGCCTTGGATACACTGAGTGGATCGTTCTTTAAACTTATGATTCATCAAATAGACACAAGATTATGAACTTAAATTGAACCAGCGATTCTCATATTTCATTATTGAGTCACGGGAAAAATCAAGGTATTTCATCAGACTTACCTTATGAGAAATGTCTGCCACACTTGGTTACTGAATACTTGACCTCCCCCCCCCCCGTGATCAATACTTAATTACACTGGCTCTTACTAGTTTGGTGGATTATTGGTTAGAGAAAATAATTGCTTGTTAGAGAAGTGAGAGCAGCACAGCAGGCTTATAGAGATAGAAATCCTTGGACTGATCTGTGCAACTGAGTAACTCCAAAGTCAATGGTAACAAAGTGTCTTGAATCACGGTTAACAACATTAGTGGCAGAGAATAGGGAGGCAGAGCGGAGCAGAAAGCCTTGTTTGTTAGCAGCTGCCGGTGTGCTGGTGTAGATGTTCTCTGCCTGGCATAAGGAGGTAACACAATAAATAATCTTGATTCAAAACCACTGGCCTGTGCTTCATTTACAGTGAATCCTTCAAGGTTGTTTTTTATAAAACTAGCAGTGGATGTGAAGAGGTACAGCTTGTTAGAAAACTTATTCCACGCATCCCCTTATTGACCTAAGGGTTTGTTTTTATGAAAATAAAACACCGGAGAACAATATTCAATGAGAATTCACTCGAAGTATCTGATATGAATCCATGATAGACTGTGTGTATCATATATTCAGTATATATGCAGCGTGTTTGGCCGAGGATCAAATCCCAGCAGGATCTATGTCTCTTCTGCTCAATATCCCTCTCAGCTTTACATCCGTCTCTCTCAATAAATTAAAAATGCTATGGATAACTGACTGCCCTCTCCCCATAAAAATACATTACGACTGTGTTATTAGATTGTGATTAGCTATACAGCTACTCCAGGAAGTATTCAACCTTGAGAGAACTTATTGTATTTATGATAGCATAATCTAAAACGTTCTGATTGCGTGTGCTGAAATCCACTCGTAATGTGCTTATTTTGAATAGAATGCCTTGTCATGCCCTACGAGGAGACATCCTTGTTAAGTTTGAACAAATTGCCACTTGAACACAGGATGCAGTGGAGATTATCCCTTCCACTCAACCTGTTTCTTTCTCTCTCTCTCTCTCTCTCTCTCTCTCTCTCTCTCTCTCTCTCTTCTCAAGGACAGAGGCGGGTGTTAATAAGACTCATTTAGCACAATGCAGCAAATGAGGGTTCACCAGAATGCAGAGATAATGAGATAATGCGATAATAAGATTGCTTTGAAGTAGATAAACATCCAATAAATATCAGTGGATGTCACAGGTGTTTTGTTTTGTTTGTTTTTTTGCACGGAGCGTGTTTAATCAACGCTCATCAACATTCATGATGCGGAGGGGTCATACGCTGGAATTTTAACAAGGGGAGAAGATAATGTTGATGGTATGAAAGCATATTGTGACCTATATTTCATCAGTCAGTGTTTCAGAAGCACACATAATTCTATCTAGGAAAAACAAAATAACTATTTTGTAAGCAAAGGTCATACTAAGATGTCTCCTAACCTAATAGTAGTAGGCAGTATTAGAAAGTGTATAGCTTCATCTGGAACAAACTCATGTGCTTTGTTGAATTTCTATCCTTTGTTCCGAGGCATTCAGCATGTGTGGCTAGCTACACCAGCTACGGTATATGTATTCATCAAAGGGAATAATATAAAAAAAATATCTGTTATCTATCTATATCTATCAGTTTTGGATATTGGATTGGATGTCAGAAACAAGATGGAGTTGTTATTAGCCGAGGGCAAAATATCTACCAACTAATCAGATCAATTATGGATTAAAGACTTTGGTTTGTTTGGTTGTTTTCCCTCACATGCGATCTGTCATGTCATGATTCGATCGATATAGTATATATATAAAAGAGTACACAAATAAATAGGTGTGTGTGAGTGTCTTAATCTCTGTGTATCAGCATGTGTGTTGGCAGTAAGGTGAAGCTGTAAAAAGTTGGAGGTTGACATGTTTTATGGAGATTTGCAAGGTGAAAAGGTGATTGATGAAATTTAAATTCATCGTAGCAGTTTAAACAGAAACAGAAACAATATTGGAATGACCAAACCACCCCCGCCTCTCTAAACATTCCTGGAGAAAAATATCAACCAGTCAGCTCCTTCAGAGTCAATAGATTTTTAGCTGTGCTTGTCAGCTTTAGCTGATTGCCTGACATATTTCCTCAGTGTCTCTTGGCTCATCTACAGTTGTCAGTCCTCCAGACGTGGCTGTTGAAGCCATGCCCCTGGTCGTTCAGTTAATTCCCCTTACAGCCTGCCTTCTCCCACCTGGACTGCAGCCAGTTCTGTCAGTCCTGATGTCTCCATTGCCCAGAGTGGCTCTGTCTGTCTCACCCTGGCCTCGGCGCCTCAGATTTTCTCTCTCTCTCTCTCTCTCTCTGCCCCTCTCTCTCCCCAGGGTCCCTGAACTCTATGTCTTTCCCTCTCACCCCCCCCCCCCCAGCCCTATCTCTCTCTCTCTCTATTCAATCTTTTCCTCTTTCACTCCGCTCTATTTCACCACTCAACCCCTCTTGCACAACCCTCTGTTCCCTCTCTGAACTTCTGTAGCACTCCCAGCGGTGTTGCAGCCAAACAGCCGGCGGAGCCATATCAAACAGCGTCAGAGATACGGAGGCATGCGGTGCACCTAAGCTGGGCGACTTCCCCTCAGCCGCCCGATCCACAACAGCTAAGTACCACTGATGCATAACTGATAAAGAAGTTATGGGAGGCAAAGTGAGCTCGTCGCAGGTGACATAAAACACAAGCTGCGGCAGCTCGGACAGAAAAGGTTTCGCACTCAAATTCGGCCTCTCCTTCTCTGTATTCTCTCTCGGAGTGGAAGGCCTGATGCAAATCGATAAAGTAATTTTCCCCCAGACTTGTCGTAATTAACAATCTGCCATGTGTGCTCGGGGGAGCCGTGGCATTTGAATAGAAGCGACTTCCAGCTGCTACTGAGACGCCTGTGATTTAAGACATTTAAGACAGGAAGACTAGAAGAGCTGTATATGAGTAAGCATTTAACACAGCCCACGCAGTCTTTAGCAATGCTTGTTATAGTCTGGATCCTTAAGACTGATTCCCTCTGTCGTAAAGTGCTAACATCTGTATTTATGTGTAGCGTGGGCTGTGTTTTGTCGCACGATATGATCTCCTTTCCAAAATGCTGTTATCCATTTCAGGAAAAAAAAACATAATTACCTGAAATGCAGCATTCAATATGTCTAAAATACAGAAAATCACATTTGTAAAAGAGTTATTATTTTGTCAGCCAAGGAATTGCATTGCCTACTTGATTTGTTTACATTTTTGTGCAATCAATTGGGAAGTAGGGTGTCAAGTGGTAGATATCTCATTTTGTAATGAAACTCCTCATATATAGGGCATGATGAACCAGAGTTTCCCCTATCAAAATGTATTAGTCTGGGTTTGAATGGAGAGTTTTACTGTCCTATGGTCTAAATGCTGCTTCAGAGGCTTTTCTACTATGCCAACAATAAAATTCTGGGGGAAACACTGTGATGAACATAAAAGAAACACAATCAAAGCCAAGCTGCAAATATATGTGAGTCTGGCACTAATGTGGGGAGCATTTTACTGACATGCAATCAATATAATTATTCCTAAGAAAGCAAAGTGAATTCTAATCACTGCTAGCATAACTTTTCCAACTGATCACCTTCATTTCCAAACAAATTTATTTCTTTATAGAGACGATATTGCAGAAAGACCATACCAAGCATAACAGTGATAATACACATGTGCCAAGCATTTACACTGAATGTACTGTATATTAGGGACATTTACTGATACACACTATCACTGATGAGGTAAAAGCCATTATCCCTTATTGATTTGAATTTTAGATAAAGAGACTTAGATAAGGATTTTTAAGCTTTGAGCCAATTAAAATGTGGATTGTGCAAAAGGGCCTTCAAACTCAACTCTCTCTCAGAGAAACATCCCAAATATTTAATAATATTTCAGTGCAGGTCCTCTGAATAACTGGATATGCTTTCAATTGAGCATTTACAGGAGATGAATTGAAATAGTCTGAAATAGTGGCTTTCACTGCCATCGTAAAAGTGGAGAGAACCAGATGATCAGTCAAAATTATGTTAGTGGTGAATTGCATAGACCTTGCCCTCTGGGAGATGAATGGACCACAACAACGGCAAAAAAACACCCACACACACACACACAAACAAAGAGCCACTACCTCTGAGGAAAGTGTTTACGCAGGTGTTAAAATTGAAGTCTGTTAACGGGGGAAGGCAGTTTTAATTTGTTTAAAACACGCTACATGTTGGAGTTTGTAATAAATATGTCTATGAAATTAATTGCGGTGCCAGGGTTAGGAAACTGTTGCCACTACAGACAGTAGTCCCAATGATCTGCTTTCATTTGGTCCAGTTTGGGAGTTATATGGCTGTGAAATCTGAACTCTTGTCTCTTGGAGAGGGAGAGAAAGAGAGAGAGAGAGAGAGAGAGAGGGACAGACAGAGAGAGAGGGGGGTAGAGAACTGTGAGTGTGGGAGACTTCATTGCCTGTCTGTGTTTCTGTGAGTGTGTGTGTGTGTGTTTGTGTGTGTAGGTGTATGTTTTACCGCTGACCTGAGGGATGACGGCAGATAGAAACAATGTGGAAACGAGCGTAACAACCTGTTCCTTCTGTCAGCGTGACAGAAGAGAAAAACAAAACTTGTATTGTCTCTCAATCTTGATTTCACCTTACTGTACTTTTACTGAAGGGCATTACCCACAGCTGCACTCCCTTTGTTCTTTCACCTTCTTACTTTGTGTTTCTTTCTGTCAGGATGAGTGAAATACAGTAGTGAGAAGGAGTGAGATTTGCCCGTGCCTAGGTTCAGTGCTTCACAGTCCATGATTTTGCCAGGGGAGGCAACAAACAACAAGCAGTTTCACCAAGACCATGCAACCGGCCCAACATATAAACAAGATAAACAATGTCTCTAGGGGTAACCAAGAGGAGGCAAGGAAGTGCTGTGTTTGTTCTCTGATCGATGCCATACATAGTGCATGAGTTTCGAGAACTATGGGTAAAAGTTATTCACTTCCATACCAGAAAGTTAAGATAGAGAGAGAGAGAGAGACAGAGATGGAGAGACAGAGATGGAGAGACAGAGACAGAAAGCTAAAATGATGTGATGCTACTGAGTTTGAGTAAGGACAAAACACAAGGAGTATTCAACAGTGCGTTATGTATGTGTGTGTTCGGGTGTGAGAAAGAGAGAGAGTGAGAGAGAAAGAGAGAGAGAGAGAGAGAGAGGGAGAGGGAGAGAGAGAGAGAGGTTCTCTTCTCACATAATGTCAAGTGATGGTAGCTCAGATCCATGGCTTTGGGCATTCAGCCAAGCAAAGGCCGGGGACAGGCCCGCTTTAAGTAAGAAAAAAAGACTGAAAACCAAAACATTTGGATTACACCGTCATATCCTTCCATGGAGGTTTGATTCTTTCCAATAAACACCTATAAACCTTGGGTATTGCAGAGCTCTCTGAGAGAATTAAAACACAAAATTGTCTTCATAAATATTAATCTCTGTAAGGCAGAGGTTATGCCCTTCGCAATTATTCATGCTCTCTGGAGCGCATTTGTCAAGAGTAAACCGTATTCTCCCGTTTACCTAATGCAGAACATTTGGTAGGTGAGTGGGCATAATTGATGCCTTCATATTCTATTCTTGAGGAAGTAATTAAACACAGTGTGGTATAGAGCAGATCCATCTCTCTCTCTCTCTCCTTCTTCTTTCTTTTTCACACACACACACACACACACACACATGCACACATTTTCCCACAATGGCACCCTCATCCTTTTCTCCAAAGGTAGTGCCTCGGTGCACTGGTAATTAAAGGTGGAAAGCAAGTTAATTTCACAGCATTGTGGCATGTTTGCAACACTCTGGGGCCTGCAAATATGGATGGCCACTGCCTTGGTGGCTTTTTTTTTCAATGTAATTTATTATTTGTTGCTTGCTAAAGTGTGACAGAATCATCAGCGGGTGGAAAATAAGCCAACAACAGGAGGCTGCTCTTCTCTATGGGTTGACACTATAGAGCCTTTATGGGCAATTATACTCCATGACTTATGGATTGCAATGGTCTGGTCAATATATCTTTTATTTTTTACAGCACATTGCCATATGCCACACTGTATCTACCCCTATTGATGTGTCTTTGAGCAAGACACCCTTGAACCCCCTACCTACCTTCTCTGATCTGCTGACCCACCTAGTGACAAACATGCATTTACTGCAGTAAATCAAGTGTCTCTGAGGGATATGAGAAGAAATTCCTAATTAAATTGTGTGTAATGTGATGATTTTATGGCGGCATGTCCGTGAGTGTTTGTGTGTCTGTGTGTTTATGGATGACTGAATCCAAATGTTTCTGCATGTGTGGTTGCCTGGTCGAGTGTGCGCGCATTTGTGTTTTTATTTATTGTATTGATCTGTGTGTCTCTCTTTGTCTGTCCATCTGTCTCTCTCTCTCTATCTCTCTCTCTCACACACACACACACACACCCACACATACACCCACCACCTACTCCTCTCCTCCCTCCACCATGCGATGTTAGAAGGAGTCAGGGCTAAGCCGTGCTCTGGTGGCCGGACTCTGGGGAACCGCTGGTCCACCTGCAGACAGCCGCATCAGATCTTATTCCCTGCACAGGAACACAATCATACAGCAAGAGGGAGAGCGAGCTCTATGTGTGAATACTGATGCAAGAGCAGGGCCTCTACAAGACAAGCTCAGAGAGGCTCAAGGAACATGGAGGCCAGGGGATGAATTCTTAAAGAGACAGGCTGCAGGGCTTAGCACTCCTCTTGAAGGGATTGGAAGAATAGGGAGAATATTGGGGGAGTTGGTATGAGTTAATGGGAGAGTTAGTGAGAGTTGTGAGGCTGTACATGGTGTTTGAGAAGAGATTAAAATTGCACTGAGAATTGATTTTTAGATTGTTATTCTGCAAAAGTTGGTATTTTCCTAAAAAAAATCCCATGATATATATATTTTTTTCAGTTGTTTTGAGAAAACATTTTTTTTTTTGAGAAGCAGGTTGTCGCTGAAAAAAAAGCAGGTGAGGTCCGTCAATCTTCCCAGGATGAATACAGATTTGAAAGTACTTGATTTTTACTTGTATCATTCCACCAGGATTTTTTTCAGCAATCCGTATAATTCCTCCGCTACTGGTTATAGGAGTAGTTCATGCAGGCTATGGGGCAGTCAAAGCACTGCAAGTCATTTCAGGTGGATTACAGTATTATTCTCATCTAATAGCTGGCTTAAAACGCTAATCATGCATGCTAATTCCTGGCTTAGTGCGCCTATGGATTAGATGCCCATGTAATGTACAGTGAATCTCATATACCCGGCACGGAAAATCCGCCTGGAAGCATTTCTCATCATCAAAAATTTTCCCTCTAATTATGTCTCCTGAGAGCAGCTCAACTCCCACTTGAGATGAGTTCGTCCATGTAATATTTCAGGTTCACATGCATGTGGAATTCAAAAGCAGAATATATGCCCTTGATCGAGCTCTGAGCTATGCTTTTATGCCCCAAACCCATAGATTGGAATTGATGGATGCCCCGTTGCGCATTATGCAAACGGTAATAGAATTGAATCGTACCAGTAGGTGGAAAATATAAATATCTTATGCTGATGATAATCAACTCTGTCTCCCGTCCCCCTGCAATTATATTCAATAACCAGTCACTCTGCTCAAAGTTTAGTAAAGACATTCAAGAGCGTTTTCCAAAACTGCGCCACCACCCAACACATAAACAATAGTGAAAATAGAATATAATGCGACCACTCTCCCGCTAATGAGTGTGCATTCTTCTGTGCTCTGCTGAAATATTAATCTATTAATTATCAGCAAGCTAGGAGAAATTGCGGAGAGACTGAGAGATTGAGGCCAGACAGATCTGAAGGAATACAGAGAGAATTGAAAGACACAGCTGGTGTTGAACTAAAAAGAGCACATCGTCTATTGCTAACCAGGGACGCGTTCCTTTGTTCTACTCAAAGCTTCCTCTTGTCCATCGGTAGCCCCCTGGTTAGATCTAATGCAATCAGGCAAATCATCTGAGCGTATTCCATTTGATGTATATAATATTCATTGTTTTATATTCCTGGAGTTGCTTCAAAATCAATGGATATCCCCAGTGTCCTGTTCATACGCTGTATTCCCAAAAGTCAACTTTTCAGCGGCTGAGAAAAATGAGTCGACTTCCCCACCGATGCATATGCATTTTTTGACATTTCACAATGCATTTTCAGCGGTTTGGGTCTGCCCCAGCGTCTGCAGGGACAATACCACAAATCAATTAAAGGGAGATTTTATTTGCGGGACGATAAAGTTTCATATCTCATCTTGTTTCTGTATCTCATCTTGTTTGATGATAAGCGCGGGCAGATTCTCATGTTTGATCAATTGCATCGCAGAGACATATTCCATTTGATATCTGATATATCTAGTATGGCCTCAAAATTACATGTATATGAAAAGAGTCCTCATCAAAGATTGTTGTTCTTAATCTCCTGCTTTGCTTCTTGTCTGTGAAGCTGCTAATGGGAGGAACAAAACATTCCCTCTCTTCCTCAGGATATTGCTGCTTGTAGAGCTAATCAGGTTGGAAAAAGATGTGTGTGTGTGTGTGTGTGCGCACACACGGACAAACCCCTCCGAACGCTCCTTATCTCCTGTCCTCATTCAACCTCATCCTTATTCACAACACATTATCCCCTCTGTCTTTCTCTCTTGTACGTATACATTTCAATTTAAGATGCGCTTTAAGTTTCTTTTAGCCACAACGGTATTAAAAATTGATCTTGTGTGCATTTGTTGCATCTTTAAGAGGAGCCTCAACTGTTAAGCTGCAGTTAGAGACTGATAAGTGTAGGATAATATATGTACACCTCCACGGGTTTGCACGCATTTTCCTTCTAAGCATCATAAGCCAGTCCCTCATGACCGTATTACATAAGTTTATCGATTAATTAAAGTGTCGCTGCATATCGTGAAGCTCAGTAAAGGCCGTAAAGTCGGCTTGAATGCACATCAACAAGCTGAATGCGTATAAACCATTTGTCATATTTTCCAACTCCTCCTCCTCTGAACAACAGCATCTTGCCATATCTTAGAGAGTTTGTGTTTTAATTTACAAGCTGAATCACTCAGCTTTCCACTGCAAGCCAATATTAGCATTCACAGTCTTAGTCCTAGGCGAGGCCATGTTGTGCTTTCCAGCTGACAACTTGGAATAGAATCCAAAGTCTTTTTACAAGTTTTAGAGGTTTTCAAAAGCGGATCCAACGCCTCAAACACTGGCTCTACATCATTCGAATAGTCCCAACTTCTTGGTCCTGGTGTTAGTTGGTCTATTTTATTGGCCTCTATTTTGCTTCATTATCACTTACAGCCGCAAATCACTCAAAAACAGCCTCTGTGGTGACACTATTTTTAGGCCTATTGTGTCACTGGGGAATGAACAGCTCCTTACTAGCTGATTCACATTTATTGTCCCCTCCGCTGGCTCTTGTGAGAATGAGTGAGGCTGACCAGGGACATTTCCCAGAGCGCCATTCGATGTCAGATGCGTGTATGCTAAGTGAGAAGACCTTGCCAAGCTGACGCGGGTCGTTTCCTGGCATCTGAGTCAGCGATATAGGCCCTTCTCTCTCTCTCTCTCTCTCTTTTGCTCTTTCTCCCTCTCACAGGCCCTCTAGTTTCGAACTTGCCCTTAAGGAAACGGCAAGACAGATTTGTTATTTAACTGAGTGTGATCAGAGCCTTATGGCAACGCAACACAGGAAGGGTTTAGTACCAGGAGACATTATTCACAAAGGTGGTAAAGAACAAAGGTATGAATCATGTTGATGGCAAATGAAGAACACATGTTATCCTCTCTCAAGCTAACTCTGAGAAAAGCCTTTGTTTCAGAAGTTGTTATTCCTAGAGATAAGCAGTGGACAAGAGATGCTGAGATACATGGGGAGGGAGATGGAATAAGAGGATAAGAGGGTCATTCAAACTACCTTTATGTTGTGTTGTGTGATGCTGAAGAGCAGACAATAAGAGATGCGGAATGGAAAGGACAGTAATTCAAAGGCAAATGCATGCTCACTGAAAAGGTAAGTGCCCAGTTGCTTCATGCGGCATGATTCCTCAGTGAACAGTGTTGAGTAGCATGTCAATAGGAGCTGCATTATTTTCAAGGTTGCTATGAACTCACAATAGAAGAGTGAATGAATTAGAATTACGCTGACCTACAGCTGTGTTTTGCTTTGTACTGTTCTCATAATGGCAACCTGCACAATAATTTGAAATGCACCTTGGCATCTGCAAGTATTCTGTCGTATTTTCATTCCCATTATCTTATACAATTTTCCTATCTATCTATTACTACAAATATATTTCAAGTAAAAACGATTCACAATAATTTTGAAAGTGAAGCATTTGCTATGGAGATAATTACTACCAGAGCCATTGATTGGTGGGCTAATGCAGTTTTCAGTGGCAGCCATGTTGCAGTAGCTTCACAGTCCTGCTACTGAGAGTCGCCACTGAGTGACTCCGCCAGCTGATGCTGTATGTTTCTCTCTCTCGCCCTGCCAGAGTTATAGACAAAACCGTTTAAATGTTATAGAGGGCAGTGTTACACTCATAAATTCCAGAGGATTAGTTGCAATTCCTGCCCCGATTCCTCCTTCATACGCAGATTATCTGTGATGTGATTCTTAGTGTGCCCATAAAACACGAGGCTGTACATTTTGAAGCATTTACTATTTCTAACCATCTGTGAAGGCTGTTGAAACTGTTGAATGCATTGTATCATTGAAGATGTTGAGGCATCATGCTGGGCTCTATTTTTGTGAATCAAGGCAAAAGCACAGGCTCTGGCACATGTTCACAGCAGCAGCGCACTTGGGTGTTGGCAACAGATTTTTGTCATGATCAGAGCTCGCACTAAGACGTGGTCTGAGTAGGCGGAGGCGCAATTTTTGATACCAAAACTGCACTGCACCACCCGATTTGTGTTGACAAATCCCCCTCTGCCCATTTCGGTTCAAGCAATGTCATGGTGAGCACACGAAATTTCTGAATGGGCGCAGGCGGCGGGAAAAAAATCCACTTGCACTGAACAAAATTGCCACTTCGCTGGCCCAAGGTCACTGCACTTGATCTGTGCCAGCATGAAATTAGGGCCATTTGAATGTTAAGCTGTTTCCCTGCATATAGACACATATATAAAGAACAAACGCCCATATGTAGCACTAGCCTCTATGTAACAACATACACTTCACTACTAAGATTTTGTCACACATTTTGTTTTGCTTATTTGTCATTGCTTTCAGTCCTCTGTATCCCAATCAAACAATATGATAACGCACAATCACAACAGCATAACAAACATGAAATAAATGGGTAAATCAAGTAATGCACAATTCAGGGAGCAGCGGCCTTGATTTTGTTGCAGATCGCTGTCTCTCGTCATCACCTGGATAATAGATGGAGACCCTCAAATCCATTTATCCCATGTTAAATCAGGCCCATTTGTTTACCTTTAGGGGAGAGTTATATCTCACAATCATTCGGCACAGGACAGAGTGTCCCTGCTCTCTCCCTTTCATCACGCTCCAATTTGGCCTTGAAGTACGACCTGAATACGATAGCACACACCCTCGCTTCACTCAATTCTCTATAGACAACATGCCCAAAACTACAAAAAAAAAAAAAACAGACTTTCATTGTAAATCATTCTACCTTAGAGACACAAAGCAGAAAAGTTTGGCTGTTGTGATTTTCATGGGTTTAGTATGCATGAGAGGTGAGGGCGCTTAGGTAACTACGCTCCAAGAGCAGAGAACTAATCAGGGAAGGATGATTGTTCCCCCTCACCTTTCGGCAGTGTAATTTTAGGGACATTAAATGAAGTGCCAATGCAGAATTCAGAGGAGATACGAAGTTTTGAAAGCATTTGGCAGTCAAAAATGCTTTGATTTTTTTTAATTCCCCCTCTCTCTGTTAAGTGCAGCCAGAGGAGAGTTTGGCTAATGTGAGATGTCCCTAATGTGGACATAATGGGAGTGCCGCGCTAATGTTGCTAAGCCAACAGTGAAAATGTCACAGTTGACATACTCAGGCTTAGTAGAACTGTAATTAGCTAAACACGAGAGAACTACACAACAGAGGGAGAGACAGAGAGAGAGAGCGAGAGAGAGAGAGGGAGTAAGACTGAGAAAGACTGACAGAGAGACAAATTTATGCCAAGACACTTCCCTGCTCCGCTAACGCTAATGCTGGCTGGCTGCTTTGTCAATCAAAGACTCAGAACAAAAGATGACTCAACAATTTGACACACCAAATTACCCCTATTTTTTTTGTAACCTCTCCCCTCCTCCTCGTTCCACATTAACCTAAATTGCCTCTGCTTTGCAGTTCAACATGAACCAAATGACAAGTGGCAGAGGCAGCGCTTTGCCTCTTTTTCCGACTCATTTCACATGCAGCCATGGAAATTAAATCAGGACAGTGGTTTCTTGACATTATTGTACCCTGGTAATGAACATAGCAATTAGGTGATGAAAATTAATTTAGGGGAAGAAAGAAGCCCTCTGTTCAGATGTAAGACTCCAAGAGGAGATGGTGAGTGTGATGGTGTCCCCACTGGCCGGGTGCAATGAAGCATGTCACCACTGGGAGGCGCTCTTTCACACGCTTTCCCCCCTCGCGCACAGTGGCGGAGGAGTAATTCTGATTGATGTGCAGAGGCTTGGCCCTCTCTCAGCTGCTGGCGCTGGTAATTGCTTCCATCCTCCTCCCAATGCGAAGTAGCACAGTGAGAGAAAGAGAACATGTTTCCATACTCAACTCTTCCAGGAGGACAGCGCGCTGCTCCGAACACCCCAGAAACACTGACAGAAATATTCAGCAGCCTTCCGCGTCGGAGCTTGACACTCATGCCCGAACCCGACAGAACCCGACTGGGACTGATGAGCTGCAGTCGGGGCCGGGATAAATTCCTCCCTCTCTCGCGGAGGAATGGTTTGGAAAGACCTGATGGGCTCAGAAGAAGCCGTTGCCCTCAGGCTCGGATCAGTTTTGGACAGAAATGTTTTGGTCTCGGTTCAGGTCGAGCTTGAATTTTCAGACCGTCAGTCAGGCTTTAATCTCTGTGGATTAAGACATGAGTTAATAAGGAATTCCTGTGGCACCTAAGCAAATATGTGTTTTCACGTGTCCCTCATTGATGATTCTGGAGGCTGAGAGCGAGGTGCTTCCCTGGGGAGGCGGAGTAAATCAGGGCCGAGGCAGCGGTAGTCACCAGGCACTTGGCTTGATTTACAGAAGACGGTTTTACTGCTCAGCACTCAGTCGCCACTTCACAGCCATGGGTGCAGATACATGCGCACAGTACACTACTACACATACACACACAAACACAATCACACACACAGGCCAAGGTAAACACACCCGGTCAGTATCCATACACACATACATGCATTCACTGTCCAGCGTACACATGCAGAAGAGAAAACAAATGAGTGTGTGCATAAGAACATGCACACATAACTTCACACACACACACACAGGCACACACACACACACACACACACACACACACACACACACACACACACAGCTCCAGGGATCCACAAGGACCCCTGCCAAACGCAGCAGTAACCATTCTGACACCAAAGCAAAGGAAACATGCACATAATATCAGAAAGAGGTGGCAAAGGAAGACAGAGAGGAGAGGAGGAGGAGGAGGAGGAGGGAGGAGGATGAGGAGGAGGGAGGACGGAGGAGAAGGATAACAACACACAACAGTAGGGAGATGCAGCTTTGCTCCTCTCTGCCAGAGAGGTTTCAGTAGAGGGCAGGAAGGCATGGAGGGGTTATCCTATCAAAGTGGACAGCTCACTTCATTCCTTCATTCCTCAGGCTGTAGACATTTTGAGAATGAACAAAAACACACTTGCACCCACACACAATCCCCCTGCAAGTCAGAGTAATTCTATTGTTTGAACTTTGGCGTGCACCCAGTAAAGTTGTACAAAAGAGTACAGTGTGTGTACAGTGGATAGAACTTCTTATACGGATCAATAAAGTATTAAATTATTATCAACACTTTTAAATACTCTACTATGGCATTGTGAATGCGTTCAGTTTTTTAGAGTTTTGAAAAGTTTCAGCTCCTTGAATCTGCCAAATCAACACTTGCGGTGCTTTATTTTCAATCAGCATGGCCCTGATTATGGAAATGGCTCATGATTCATTGAAAGGTTTTAAATGTGGGTGTGTGAGCAGAATGGCCATTGAAGTGCTAATCTTTCTATCACAGCTAGTTGACTCACACTTTGCTGCGTTTCCAGAGATGTGTGAAGATTTGGTTGGCATTGTCAGTTCTAACCCTGTGAACATTTCGATAATGAGCGTCCTGTGGGTACGGTTGCAAAAAAAGTTGGAAAAAACTACAGAGGTAAAACACGCCCACAACAAAACCCAAAGAGACCAAAATGAGTGGGAGTGCCTAATGCTGATTTACTTGATTTGTGTCATCATCAAAACATGACAGTGAAACAGCACATCGTAAGACATTTCCATCACCCTATTCAGCAGCACGCTAAAGGTGATCATTATAATCAGTCCTACTGTTTTTGCAGAGGTGAACTTTGAACGGTGAATCTGTGCAGTATGTCTGCTATTTCATGTGACAATGCCATTAATTTACACTTCTCCAAGAGTTATACTTTCTAATCCAACAGTCCCTTTTAAAACTAGTGTCACAACTTGTCACAGCGTATGCATGAACGACAATACATTGTAAAAGCTTTGGAAAATGAATGAAAAGAAAACTTCACCCTCGGATACTCTTACACTGTTAGATATCAGCAATTTGTGATGTGCAGTGCATTCCTGGAGTTATTTTGTGATAAAGTGTGGACTTCTACTTCAGTTAGTGATTACATTTCCAAAAATGCCTTTCAACAACCCCCGCAGAAGGTTCGTGAACTTGTTGCTTCCAATCAAAGGTGGGTTGATGGGCATATAAATACAGCTATCTAGCCAACAAGTTCATGAACATTGAGGCGGGTCTGTGAGTGCAGCGGCGCTCCTCACTGCATTGCATTCTGGTCTATTGAAGCTACTCTTGGTGGAGAAATTGCTATCTCTGCCTCTTCTAAGATGGATTGCTGAATGTCAGTGCAAAATGGTGAGTCTAGATAGAAGCCCTCGCTCTTTGACTCTGAGGGACTGACACCAAAACCTGATGTTCCCGTTGATGTTTTAGATCGCCGAAACATTTTCTGCGATCAAACTCCAGTGTAGCTGCACTGGAAATATCTCAGTGTGACATCTTGTCTTCTATGTTTGGCCAGTTATCTGCGGGAATTAGAAAAATACACCGCCAAACAACAAGCATGGGCCCAGAAATGCAAGCTACCTCGCCAATAGCTGTTTTTTTTTTTAACAATGTTCAAGCGTTTTAGGGGGGATTTTTCCTCTAAAGCTGATCAAACAATACTAACACCCCCCCCTCTTTTCTCTCTGTCTTTCTATCAGACACCTCAGCCTCTTGGTTATCCCTCCTTTCACTAATTCTCTGTCCTTCCTTCCCTCTTTATCCCTCTGTTCCTCTCTGTCAGGCTGTCAGCTAGCTTCCCGTGTAACAATATAATCCTGTAACGTGATCAGAAGCAGTTCATTTTTAATTACAGCTAACGAGGGCTCTGGTTTGAACCATGACATCATCGTCATCATCAAGGTGGACTCTGAAGACTTCACAGAGGAGGGGAGCCGGGCCTCCCAAAAATAGCATAACAATAACCCACGGAAAGGATTAGATGACACCGAGACACAGTCTGGTCGTGATCAAGAGAATTCCATCACATGTGTGCAGCCCGGGGGTCGGACACACACACACATACACACACACACACACACACACACACACACCCAACACACACACACACACACACACACACATACAAAGAGCCAGACACAGACATATACACATCACACAGGCACCACACATACTGTAGACACACACACAGACATACACGCACACACAGACAGATTAACACACACAAATGCATGTATGAGTGCCACACCCATACACACACACATACAAACACACACACACACACACATACACACACACAGGGCCCGAGTGAGCAAGACCAAACCTGGCCTGATGTGAGAGGTTTGCGACAGGAAGCGGTCGATCACAGACCTTTCTTTCATCTTTCTTCTCCTCTTTTCTTCCTCCCTCCAAATAAACAATGGCGGTAGGGTAATGAGGCCTCTGGGTGTTCTGGGGACATGAGATGAGAAGGAGACCTGGCCAGACGCAACGTATAAAACAGGGAGACATGAGGAGAACCAAGGGCCCAGCCACCTCATTAGGGAACTCTGAACGATGGTGGCAACTATCCATTTCCTCTGCTAACGACCACCGTCTACCACACACACACACACACACACACACATACATACACATACACACACCTGTGCACACATAAATATAAACACACATACTGTATAGCACGTGCTAGGACACACACACACACACACACAGGGGACACATTCACACACAGCCTGCTGCTGCTGGGGATTATAATTCTTGTTTATAATGGTCAAGAGAGATTGAGGAGGAGGGAGAGAGAGAAAGAGGGAGAGAGGTAAATTAAGAAAGTAAGAGCGACCTGGAGGCCTACAATGTCATGCTATTGACTTCCACCAGTCACATAGTCTCAAACCTCTGATTAATAAGATAAATATATAATATCCAAATTAAATATATAAATTATAGATAAATTAGAGAAGTAAAAGTTAAGATTTATTTCAAAATCATGTCAAATTGTTGGATTTAAAGATACACACACAAAAAACTAACTAAAACTAACTAAATTAAACTAAACTAACTTACTAACTAACTAACTAACTAACTAACAAAATAAATAAATCAAATATGCAATGCCTTCACTCCTTGTCACTGAAGCCTGTATTACAAAGAAGAGTCATGATGAACACAAGTAAACAATTCATGACATGGGACCACCATTCACCAGGACCAGGCAGCCTGTTCAAACAGAGTTTTGGTCCTGCTGCTGGTCCCACAGTCACTGAACATCCACCCTGTTGTCAAATAAACACGACCGCTTCGTTGCCACTGTCTAAACCCGAATGATTCATAAACGCTTCTTGTATCCCAATGGAGAGAAAGAAACACATTACTCTCAATTTAATATTTATTTTCCGCTCGGGTTCCCTGATGGGAGGCTTTTCACACAGGAGGAGATCTCTCAACGCTTCCGAGTGCCTTAAGACCTGAGAGAGACGTTTTCAAAGTGGTCCGTCTTGACTTGACTCATCTGTGGCAAGGCAAATATGAGGGGCGAGTTCAAGCCGCCGCAGCTCTGACTAAGGGTCCCGACCTGCTCCACTTGAAAATATGAATGCAACGACATTCTGTTCTACTGGGGGAAACATAAGGAATGTATGGACTGCGGATATTTTCTTTCATACAGAAAACAACTGCAAATCAGGCCGCATTTGTGAGTTATAGTTTACGTTTGAAACAGAAGTTGCAAGGCCAGTTTTTACTGTTGGCATACAGCCACGCATGGATACCTAAAAACACTCATGCACACACACACACACACACAAACACACACATCACCCTCTCACTTCGCTTCACCACCTCCCATCCACTAGACACACACCCGCCCTGCATACCACCACCGGGTGTTTGAACAGAGAGTATTAGCCTTAGCAAATAGCAGTCCTATTCATCAGGCTGCAGTCCTGTTTCATTTCCTTGTCAGGTTCTGAGCCTCGGCACAGGTCAGCCTGAGCGATACCATCCCACCTGGGCTCCTGCATGTTTAATTCCCTCCGTCTGGCCTTACGCACCTTTCCGTCTTCCCTCCCGGCTCTCACATGCAGCCTTCACCCTCGTCCCTCCAGCTCTCCTTCACTCCCTCCATCATTCTCTGCTTCCATCCATCCCTCGATCGACCCCTCTCTCTCTCCATCCACTCCTCAATCCCTCCCTCCCTCTCTTCCTCCATCAATCCCTCCATCCCTCCCTCCATCCATCCATCCATCCCGCACTCTCCTTCCACCTCTCCTAAAGACAAACACTCTCTCCAAGTTCGACCCCCCCCCCCCCCCCCCCCCTCCATCTCTCCCTCCATCTCTCCCTCCCTCCCTCCCTCCCCCGGCAGACGGCATGTTTGCTCAGGGATTAGGTCGGGTTTTGTGCCGTTGAGGAAGGAAGGAACTAATCAGACTCTTATTTGTCGTTGCATTGTGTGTCTCATGGTGAGAAGGGAACCTGACCCGCCGAGGGCTCCACACACACACACACACACACACACACACACACACACACGGCGAGCGGGCCGACTGGGGCGAAAGCTGAGAGCCAGCCAGAGGAGCAAGGTTCAGTCACACACACTCACACGCACACACACACACACACACACACACGCCGACCAGACGCAACCCGACACCCCGCCTGACTCCGAGTCCAGGAGTGTGTGTGGGCGTGCATTTGCCCCTGCTCTGTTCTGTTCCGCTGGCATGTGTGTGTGTTTGCGTGTGTGTGTGTTCACGCGTGTTCACGCGTGTTCACCCCTCGCTTTGCTGTGCTGTTGCCGTCTTTGTTTCCCAGGGCAGGCCTGTTTCTGATTGGCTGGCAGATGTGTGGGATATGGATCTGTGTTTTTCCTCATCAGCGCCGGCTCTGATTTGACTAATTCTGTTTTCTCTGCTGTCGGCAGGCGGACGGGGCACGGCGGCGACGGGAGGCAGCTGCACAGGCGGCAGTTTGTATGCGAGCCACTCGTACGCTACACAGCAGATGTGAGTGTTGACGTGCGCGTGTGTGTGTGTGTGTGCGTGCGTGTGTGCGTGTGTGTGTGGGTGTATGTGTGAGACGTATGCCTATAAGTGCCTGTCTGATAGACTGTCTGTTAGTGTTTCTAGACATTTACGCAGAGAAAGATGCTGATATACACACACACACACTCACACATACATACATCCAATTATCCAATCACCAGGCTGATTAGTCGATACGCACATCTCCTTCACCACGCGTCTGCTCCATAATTCATGGATTTAACAGATGGGCTTGGCTCGGATCAAATTCTTTCCAGCTCTTCATGTTAGACAGGCTTTTTTTTTCTCAGGTAACTCAGGTAGCAAGCATCAAACTGGGCTACAACAGGTGTCTTAACACCCCCGCTTTCCCAAGCACATGCCCTGGTAGTTTTTTTTTTTGTGTACGTGAGAGGATATGAAGGGGAGATGGAATCCCCCAGTTCTTGTTAGCACAAATTGTTTATGTATTTTGTTTGTTGACAACGGGCCTCGAGAGGAAAAATGTGAGGGGAGAGAATCTGTCCCAGTCCCATTGGTTGAGTTTGAACAAAATGTTTACAGGCTATGTCTTAACAGTCCCTCTCTCTCTCTCTCTCTCTCTCTCTCTCTCCCTCTCTCTCTCTCCACCTCTCTGATTGCAACACATGAGGCCTATCTACAGGTTAGAGGTTGCACGTGTATTTGCTTTATCCTCTTAGTTTCAAAAGTCATATTATGACATGTCCCACCTACACTGGATCTGATATCGTTTTCCCTTGTGCTATTTAGGGCGAGTGGTTAAGTAGAAACTTAGAAATTAGATGTACTTTGCACAAATCCCTGCAGCTGGGTGAGAACAGACATATCATTGAGGTTATCAAATCAACCATGAGATATAAATGATTTCAGGCACAATAAAAAAATATCCAATTATGATCAAAATACTGAACATATACTGGACAAATTCCTGCTACATGTAAATGCAAATGACAGAATATACACATCTGTGTGTCTTCTTTGGGACAACACACACTTGTGTTACTTTTCAACACATGTTAATGGCAATACATTTTAACACAACACATGTTTTTATTCTTATCTTGTGTTGAAAAGTAAAGTAACACATGTGTGTGTTGTCCCAAAGAAGACACAGATGTGTTACAAATGGCAATTTTTTTGTAAGAGTGTAGTAATACTAATTCTGATAATAGGCACAATGATAGCCATTTATAGCAGAGCCTACCTATGAAAGAGTTTATTGAAATCAGTTTGGGGACATTATTTCTTGGTCCAATGCAAAGCTCCCATTACAGGCTTCTAACCCTAAAGTCTGGATTTGGCCCGTTCTGTGGGTAGTGTGCTGTTCCCACAACTTGGCCCTTCCTCTCATACTCACTCGTCATTTCTCATGTACAATTTTTATCCTGGATGGAGTAATGCTGAGTTGGCCCATGGCGATCTTAATGAGAGCAAAACTCCCTGGGCTGCTGCCACCCAGACAGACCCAGAAAAGCGGCAGGAGACACACACACACACACACACACACACACAAACACACACATAGAAACATACAACCGCACAAAGGCAGGCACACATAGAGACACATACAAGCACACACACACACACAGATGCCTGCGGGCACTCAAACACTCGCTCTTTTATACACATGCTCACACACATACACACACACACACAAACACACAATCGTGTGACTTGTGACTGATTCTATTATTTTGAACTAATCTTTTCTGTAGATCTGAGTAATGATGCGCTGAGTAATGATTAATTAGGGAATGGTTTGGTCGTGAAAAGAAATGTGACCTGACCCTCCGTCAGTTGACCACCGCTGGAAACCAACATACAGTCAGTCATTGAACGAGCTTGGACACAGTGACTCTCGATGGATGAATGGAGTACATAGAGCCAGCACCTCTTGTGATTCTGATTCATCGGTTGCTGGATGTCAGCCTCGCCCCACCCGAGCATTAGGCAATTAAAACTAACCCTAACCCTAACCCAAAACCCCAAATGAATTGAAAGATTCATTTCTTTGACTGAACGATTTGGAAAAAGCCAACTGCCCAAAGGAGTTTTTCAACACTGTAGCACACATACAGACACACAGAGGGACGCACATGCACGCTCATGCGCACACACACACACGTGGGGAGACATGGCCAACGTTAAGCCAAAGCGACAGCACAGCCTGGTTGGTCCCATGGAAAGAGTGGCATCATCACATTGGTCCTAACATAAAGTAGTGACTGCATGGCAATGTGGCCGAGTGGCTGCAGGGAGCAGATGGAGAGCTGGAGACAAGGGAGACTTGACTTCCAGAAGCAGGGATGGTCAGCGAGCGATGATGGTCACAGGGAGAAAACAAACCCATGTAGCCAACATATGCGGTCAACTCATATATACTGTAATGTGCAGAAGAATAAGGTGGCAGCCATACCGCTCAGCTGCCCCTACACCGGTCCTTTTCCCGTCATCATTAGCGAGCGCTTCATGGAAAACTTGGAGGTGTGTTTGCCAGATT
The DNA here is from genome assembly GCF_046629955.1 of Centroberyx affinis. Taxonomy (NCBI): domain Eukaryota; kingdom Metazoa; phylum Chordata; class Actinopteri; order Beryciformes; family Berycidae; genus Centroberyx; species Centroberyx affinis. The sequence continues at coordinate 45,602 of NW_027280367.1, forward strand.
GAACTCGCCAGCCTTTTGGAAGTTGAAATGCATTTTACAAAGCCAACTAAATCACACACATGTTTTCCAAATATTTCCAACACGTATTTGTCCTGGGTTTGATCATTAGTGAAGAGCGGCATGCAACTGCAGGCCATGTGGCTACCAAAAGCTATATAATCTGACATTCAACAATCCCTAACCAGTAAAGGCATGTTGGCGACTCTGGATTCCTACTCCTGACAGCTTTTTCTCCTTGATTTATGACCTTGAGGTGAAACAGAGTTCCCCAGTCCATCTCGGAGTGAACAAACTAATGAAACAGATGCATTATTTATTATTGAACAGGCACAGTCCAGAACAAAAGCTAGGGTAAGGTTAGAGTAAAAACACCCCAAACCTTCCAAATGCAGAGAGAGAGAATGAATTCTTTGTCTTACTGCCTTCATTATTTTGTATATCTATCTGAAGCTTCTGCCAAGTATAATATTAGTTGAATTGTTGCCGTGTGGTTGGTAATGTGAGTGGATGGGGATGGCAGTTCTTACTCTCTAATTCAAGAATCAAAGTAAACGCTCCTAATCTTGATCAGCGGTGGGCTCGCATGATAGCTGTGAGAGCCGGTGGAAACGATTAGATCTTAATTGTCAGATATCACAGTGTGATGGCAGCTAGAGAGAGACAGGCAGAGACACTACCATGCCTTGTAATAATTCTTGTATCGTTCAGGCGACGGCCGGCGCCTCGTGGTGTCGAGATTTAGATCAAAGTTAAAATAAAGCTAACAAACACAAGGGGTTGTTTCATTTCCTCCTCTTAGTTACGTTAATGAGAGATGACTTATTCCTGCAATATCACCTTTCGTCTGTCAGGACTTTCACCACGCTTTAGCATGTGTGCTTTCAACCTTTCTCTTTGCTGTAGCCCAGTTAGGCTTCTGAGGCTTTTCAGGGAAAATCTCCCCACCAATGAATCACTGCTGTTATTATTGCTGTATTGTGTGGCACGCCAAAAAGGCAAAAGGGAAAGTTTCAAAAGAGTGACATTGTGAATAACCCTGGTATAAAAGATTCTGCTTCAACTGCAACAAGAGTGAATTTGACAGAATTGTAGACATCAACTTAGACATAAAAAACAACTTTTGGACAGACCAAAAGACCAAATTAACTGTTAAATTAAACTTAGTATTTCATTTTTACTAGATCAGAGTAAAGCAACATGGTAAACATGGGAAATAATTTAGCGGTTGTTGCCGCCAAAGGGGGTTTCACGCTTTCTATTACAGTATATCTCTATCTCCATCTCTGTGTTTTCCTTTCCTGTGAGGAGTCCTTCCTCTGGCCTACAAGTTGCTTTTCCTGCCATAAACTTAATCAATCACAGCAGCATTTAACACTCCTCTGACATTAATAACAGCACATATTTACTGCACGCCTTATTGCTTTGACAACAACAACAACAATGTTATTTTTGTATCAATAGGATGAGTTCAAGGCATGCTGTTGCAAATTAAATATTACTTATAATTTCTGATAACCAATGACCTTGGAAAATCACACAAAACACACACACACACACACTCACTCTTAGATTAATTCTCCCTCCGACATTTGCATACATGTATTTTTTGGTATTCTGCTATCTTGTGTTATTTGTAAGTGTGGAAATTCCCCATGATGGAGCCAAATGTTTAATGTTTAATGTTTTATTTGTGATGGAAAAACGTCACAAATGGCGCCACAGATCCCAAGGTTGCATGAAAAGGAAAGAGGCACTTCTCATGGCAATTGTGTTTTAAAGGGAAATTATGGGAAAAACTGGATTGATATAAATCTCGAAGATCTCTGCTCAAGGAAACATGTCAAAATACACTCCAATAGTTTCAGTCCCCTCTGCCAAAAGACCCAAACAAGCACGCATGCGGGCAATCACCCTGGACAAACACTTAAGACATCATCACAAATATTTCTTCATTAATATTTATCCTGGCAGGCGATCAGGTCAGTGTTATTCAGCAGAGCATGCAAACAGGAAGTACCTCCAGTATCCTCAAACTTTATCTCAACATCAGCACACACAACATCCCTCACTCCGCTGTGATGACAAGGAAATCCACACTTGAGTCGTTGCACGTGCGCCGCAACAAGAATAAATCTTGCCCAGAGGATTGAAATCTCGTCTAAAGTGAAATGAAGTTTCCTGTGGATAATAACAAGAAGATGCTGATGATGTACATGTATTTTTTTTTTCCTTTCTTTGATGAAGCTGCATCCTGATCCCGCGTTGAAACAGGAGATAAGGGGGGGATCTCTCTGACTGCTAGCCGGGCTAATCTGCTTCGACAGCTGTGCGATGACACCAGGAATTAGTCGTTGCTCATGCAAATAGAGTGCATATGCTAATACTGAAGCTAATTGGTGGAAGGGGGGCGTGGGAAGGCTTGTCAGCTGGAAGTTAGCTGGATGGAGATGCGTGCCCGCTCTGCTCTCAGCAGTCTGAAAGGCTTCCAGCAGTCCTCATTACACATGTGGAGTAGACTGAGGACTGAGATAACACCATTCATTTTTGACTAATACAGATGGCAAATGTGTGGAGTCCCTGCATCATTGCCACTCCAGGATTTTTAGCCCATTTAACTTCCCCCGTGATGAATATATTGACACGGTTAATACTGATTCAGTGAGTGATTGCCGTGTTTATGGATACAACAGTGAGGCAATAGGTACGAGGCGCGGCCAGGTCCCATCAGCAGCACTGAACCACCCGTAACACCATCAAGCGTACTGAGGTTTTTATATGACTGTCAGTCAATGAGTGCTGTTTTCTGTTGAAAAGTGATATACAGTACATACATAAGGATAAACATGACAAAACAGAAGATTGCAAAATAACTTTCTGGTTACCACAAAAGTTGGCATAGCAACCAGCGAAGTGTGGCTAGATGGGAAATTATCAGCACAGTTGGAACGTGTTGGAACGCATCTTCGACCAATCAGATTGCTTGGCTGAAGCTACTCATTGTGAATGCAGCATTGATGCCGGACTGGGGATAGACTGTAATTGCAGCACTTTGGTTGAAGCTTATATTCAGTGTGTTTACTGTATGAAAAGACATATTGCAACGCATATTGTAAAGTAAGAGGTAACCACTTTTCCTCTTGACACATAGCAGCAGTTAGCAAGCTAACATACACTTTTATCTGCTAAAAAGAGTTGCAGGTGGATCTGTATCTTTAGTCTGTTGTGTAGTTGGTGCCTCACTGGGGATTAGCTCATTGTTTTTGTTGAAATAACAGGCGCTCTCAATTTGAGAGTCAAGGGTGGCTCCAGAGCAGTGGTGTAGTCTACGTGATACGCAGGTATACGCCGTATACCCACTAAGAAAGCTCCAGGATTTACGTATACCGACTTAAAAATGCGCAATGATACGTAGCAATATAGTTTTGTGACAGAACTTTCACTTCAGTGATTTTGTTTCGCAAATACCGGGTAGAGTATAACTGCAATAAAGTACGTTTTGCAGGAGAAGGCATCTCCTCCATTCACACTTCCATTCATAAAATTCACCCTGTGCGCTCTGTCTGTGTTACGAGGCGCGGAACGTGGTGGCTTCCCATATAGGAGGGGCTTTGAGTTTGGCCGTGGCCCGTGACCTAGACCTGACGTCACCTACCAACGAACACAGTTGCTTGACGGTCAGTGCCAAGTTCATAATATTCTGTAATGAATGAGTGTTTGTGACAGAACTGCAGGAATGTTCACTGTTAATACTGCTATCAAAACTGATAAGCCTATTCAGCTTTCTGTTATTGTTAATCATACTTGCACTCTTAAATCATAATCCATGCTTTGCATTGAAAATTGCCAGCTGATGAACCTGTGCTCCAGGGGCCGTATTCATAAAACATCTAAGGCTAAAAGTAGCTCCTAACTGGCTGAGTTAGATGGTGACTGACACTAAAACAGTAGAAAATCAGTCCAAAGCGTTTAAATCTCCCCAGCTGTAAATGTCATTGGCTGTTAAAAGTCTTGTGTTGCTTATAATAAATTGTTGATAACTCATACCCAGTCTTTCAGAATGCTCTCAATTATGTGTGGATGCATGTACTGTATGCGTTAGTGAGTGTGGTGGTGCTTATGGGGTGTCGCTCCGGGACGGGTGTGTACGAGGCTGGGAGGAAATCATCACAGTATACCCACTACAATAAACTAGACTACACCACTGCTCCAGAGCTCCAGTCAGCCAGTCAACCAGTCAGCCAGTCAACCGGTGGGCTGATTCAGACCAAGGGGCAAACCTGCTTGGCAGTGTATTGTTTCCTGGGTTCACATTTCCAGTTAACCAAACTGGCTGTAATTAGAGCGTCTGCCTGGGGAGAGAGGGAACGGACAGAGAGCACAGAATAGGAGAAAGATATGATGCTGGCTGGAACACATGCTCTCTCACTCTCTCACTGACACACACATACACATACACACACACACACACACACACACACACAAACAGAGACACAAAGTCCACATATCCTATCACTCTCTCACTGACATACACGAGCGCACACACACACACAGATACACCTCCGCGAGTCTCCACCCAGACCACCCAGCCCCCCGGCCGGTCCCTGGAGGCCTGGCCTGGGCCGGCCTGACGGGCTGCTCGGCCGGCCGCAGAGCAGCGCGGGGGGTCAGAGGTGAAGCTGGAGCTGTATTCCTGGCAGCTCAGGCAGCGTTGACTGGCAGGGAGGAAACTCCAATAGGCCAGACTCCAACCCTCGGCCCGCAGGGAGTGTTGGGGTCAAGGACTACATCCAGTCTGGCTCCATCGGACATCAATGAATGCATATCGTCAGCGCTGTGTGTCTGAGCTCGTGTGCATCACTTGGAAAAGTCGGTAACAAATGACTCGAAGCGCATTGAGAGGCATCAAAAAGCTTTTAAGAGTGTCAATGCATTATTCTTACATAATTTTCACAGCAATAAATAGCATTATAACATGCATTGTTATTGGGGCTGTCAAACAATCTATTATTGCACTGTCTAGACAAAAGAAGCATATCAAATCAAATGCTGTTTAATAGAATCTTTTCAATTGTGAACACAAAAGAAACAATCCTGTGAAATACACTAAGTGCAATTACATTTCAAGTTTCAAATAAAAACCCTCAAGGCCATCGAGATTGGTCGGAAATAACAACACAATAATAATAATAATAATATAAAAAAAACCCCCATAAAATACAAATACAGAAATCAAAAGAATAAGTGGTTGTCAACATTGCAACTTTACTGAGCTGATTTATTTTATTGGCTCCGCTAAACCATCTCCAGGGTGGGATACCATCTGGTTGTCACATTTTAAACAAGCAGTTCTTGCCTCTGTCAAAGTGCTGTTTACTGTTTTCTTAATTCCTGAGCATTTGATCGACTGAATAAATTACACATTATTTATCATGAATTGCTTTACTCTTTACTCCCAGAGAAAAGTAATTAGTTACTCTACTTGTTGCATTACTTTTGCTTTACACCCTAAAAGATTGTGCTAGGCTTACTTGTGTTCATTGGGCCAAAAAATATTGTATTGTTGACCTAAGCCCTCATTACCAGTAGAAGTAGTATAAATAATGACAGACACAAAATTAATAAAAACAGAACCTACATCATTAAATTCTGACTTGTTGAGTCATATTTACCAACTTTTTTGGCTCATTCATATGCACTCTACTGAATTTCAATATTTCTGACATTACTTGAAGTCGAGGGGAATTTTTTGATAGATATTACACCAATAAAAAGTTAAAGAGGCTAAAGAATGCAATATCTTTTAGATCAGTAACTGTAATGTGATTACTGAAACTGAAACTGGAACAGTAATGCCTTATTTTACTCCGTTACAGGAAAAAGTAATGTAATTACAGTAATGCATTACTTTGTAATGTGTTGCCCCCAACACTGCTGGCAACACTTGGCCAAAAAATGTCAAATCCACTGTCATGTAGGGAAACTGCCACTTCTCTTTGCTCACTGTGTGAAGAAATGGAAGGAGTCTGGCAGCTGCAATCATGTTTTGGTGCCGCCTGTGCCAAGTGTGGTTAACTTGTCCTCAATCTTCCATTCGTTTGCAACATCCAAAAGTAATCAGCCCATGACTCAGACTAGTGTCGCTTTGTGAATAGTGTCTTTATTCCCAGTTACCACAAACGAGTGCAAAGTCCAGGCTTCTTCCTAACTGCGCTGTAATGGCCAGGTAGTTGTGATTGCTAACTGAAGTCCAGTAATCCCCAGTCAGAGCGGCGGTCTTTGCTTGTTGCCATCTTGCTGTCATGCAAAATGTGGATTCAGGACACAACAGTTGAAGGGCAGAATGAAAGACATGTTGCCAATTTGAATTTTTGCTTCTCAGTCCCTGGTCTTCCATTATGTTAATTGCATGGCAGTTTTAGCTATCCATTTATACAATGCATCTGTTACTTTGTCACTTGTAGTTTTGGCAATTGGCAGAGCATGTTCACTAAACTGTAGAAATGTATTTTGCCCAAGCCCTTCTGTTGTCCCGGTCAGCATCTAGCTGTTTTGCTCTGAGATGATACATCAAACATGAAGTACTTCTGTTGTAACTTAACTGAACTGAACTTTGCAAACTGTACAGATTGCCTTTGTTTTGTCCAAACAACCATCAGACAACTTTTAGAACTGAAAGTTTCCGCCTACAAGTCTGTCCTTTTCCATTTGAGCTAGCTTGCTTCAGGATACAGTCAGACAAAACCAAAAAGATATATTGTGCCTGCATGGTGCGTCATGATAAAGCCCTAATTATAATTCTTTACGAATACATGAATTGCATGCATGAATTATGTTATGATACTGCTATGAGGTTATCATTGGTAGATTCCAATACACTCATAATTTGCTTTTAATATTCTTATGATGCTTTATGAGCAACATGCATGTGGTATAAGTATTTCTTTTTATTGAAAATCTTCCTTTTTTCTCTGCAATGTCACTATTTGAAAAAGTCTCTTTTCCCAACATTAATCTCTCACTCCTCTCTGCATGTCCTTCTCTACTTTCTCACCATTATTTTGTATTTTTCTCCACTCTATGCCTTTGCCCATCTTTCTGTTTTTTTTTTTTTTTTTTAGCATTGAGTGTTAGCAGATTATGGAATGTTGAACATTATCATAGACTACATACGTATATTTATCTTTTGCTCCAAAGTATTTTTTCAGCCTCAAAAATGCGGAGCCTTTTTCAAATTAATCAAACAGCAATTCAAAATGAGATATGTGCTGGCCGGAGTTATTATCAATGACATCTCTGATTTACCAAACATTCTACAGTGAATGGAGACAGCCTTGAGAAGTGCCTTATAAAACATTACTGTGTTTTCTGACATGACTATCACACTGCATATCTATACATTTTTAATGTCTGTGCCAGGAATATTAATGTCACTATCAACAGCACGAGGCATCATATGTCATTACACATCCAAGACTGGGCAATGATAAGTAAATATTTCTCATTATCAAGCGTCTGATTAGAGGTTGAGTGCACTGGAAATAAAAAAAATCACATTCACAAATCCCCTAAATGGGAATACTTATTTGATCAAAAGTCTATTTCATATTCAAATGAGCTCATTATGGAGTCTCAGTCACGTACGGCCTTAACATGCCCTAGATCATAATAGGCGGATGCTAAAATTGGGATGTAAATCTCATTATTGGAGTGTATTCGAGAACATATCATTCTTCCTTTTCTCCTCTCAGAAATGGTGCAGAAATCACGCTCGCAGCGGCACTCTGGGACAGCCTGATCATGTAAATGGCTGAGTGTTTTTAGTATGTACATATTTTAACATGTTAATCTGTCTGACAGACCAAACATAATGCTGACAAGGCCTTCTTCCCTCGGTGCTCCGCAGAGGCCACGTCTGATAGCATGCGCGCCTTGCTCTGTCAACAACAAAAGATAAATAAATGATACAATTCATTAATATTCGAGAGAGACCTTGTCAATTTTACATAACATTGTGTAAACAGTTACAAAACTGAGTGTTAACCCATTGCCTCTTGTGAATTTCACATGCTGTCAATACTCCAACCGATTGCGCAAACTCCACAATACAATACAAAGTTAGGTGGTAAAAACTTAGCAAATTTCTCTTTTATCTAGCTCTCTGATCTCATTGGCTCTCCCAGGGGAGCAGGAGTAGTTTCTGGCTAAACGACATTTTTATGTCGGTATTTTTTGTGCTCTTCACTTCAGCCTGGGAAAGCGCTCCATCTGCACCGGTTGTCAGGTAACTGTGCCGACACATCTGTGGCTGGTTTGGGAGCAGTGCAGCTGTGACCTCTGGTTTGATGTGTAAAAAGAAAACATCTAATATGGCATTCGCCATCTGCAGACTAGCGGGGAGAGAGGAAGAGTGTGGGACAGAAAAAAAAGGGAGAGAGAGGGAGAGTGGAAGACAGACGGAGGAGGGAGCAAAAGAGAAACAGATAAGAGAGAGAGAGAGAGACAGAGAGAGAGAGAGAGAAAGAGAAGCAAGCACCATTTGTTCTCCCTGTCATTGGCTTTCTATGGGAGGGAAAACCTGGGCCGGATTATCCATATATGGCATCGGGCGAGCGCCCGGGGGCACCAGCCAATTTGCCTTGTTGGGGGGGCATCATAGCATTCAAACCACAATTATACCTTTAAAAGTTTTGTCATATTTTCTTTACATATTACTTTCTGGCGGGAATGCATATATATCCCGCCAAAATTAACCTTTGATACTAAAAAAGAATATAAAGAGAAAAAATCGTCGATGGTGTGTAGGTGCCCCCCCGCCAACCCATCACATTTGAATTTGTCCAGTTCAAGCATTTTGTGCGGGAAGAGAAAAGCCGTTCACCAAAAGAGCTGCTGCGAAAAAGCAGGCTGAAAACTACTTTCCCAAGTGTGTTTGCCACAGTCAGGATTTTCTTAACCTGCCTTTTACTAACTGTAAGGGTGAGAGATCTTTTTCACAACTTAAAAGAGTGAAGAATGAACTGGTCGAGTTGATGCTTGTGAAAAGGTTTTCTTTTTGACCTGGATGCATAGTTTGTGATGCTTATAGCAACCATAATTTCTAATAGCCTACGCATTGCAATACATTCAGGGATGGACTGGCCATCGGACTACCGGGAGACTTCCCAGTAGGCCTCTATCTACTCTAAAATCAGTGTGTTCCGGTTCTGAAAAAATAAATACGGAGCAGTACTGGTGGTTATACAAGTTTTGGTGGCTTAAACAACTGGTGGATATTGAAGGGATGGTGTTCTTGATTCTCGGTATGTGGCTGTTAGTCACAGCAAGGAGACAGATTGTATTTCAGAAGAGGCTGAAGGCAGCAAGACAAAAGACTGCTCTCTGGCTGCTCAAAGGCGACGCAAGTGGGTTTCGTTCCTATTTGCCAAAACTTACATTTTCAAATTCGTGGTGGAGGAACGTAATTCAAGTGGTGGTGGAGGCCCGTTTTTTAGGTCGTGTTCATTTCACAAAAAAAATGGCAAAATCGTGTCCATGTACACGAATCAATAGATTACATTTTCGTGACTATTTCACAAACTGCTGTGAGACCATGTTGGTTAATCCGGGCCTGGGGAAAACACTGTATTTGTTTTGCACTCAGGCACTGAGGGCCTCCACATTCTTCTTATTGGTATGGAAGCCGAGTCAGGACAAACAAATCCTGTAGCAGTTCCACTGGTAGTGAATGAGAGATCATTCTTTGTTTTTTTATTGAGATATGGGAAAATTTTCTGATGCACAACTGTTGGTACAACCATGAAATAAAGTTGATTAGTATGTAAAAGCTTAAACAAACTATTCTAATGTATTGACATGCCGAGGTCTGATTCCCATTCATCATCGATGGAGAAACTCCAGGGTTTTTTTGTCTTGATGACATACTGTATATAGAAGCTTGTTTCTCTAGCAGTTCACATATTGAATGAGGTGTTGAATATCAGAGGAATGACATACATCAGTGTTGTTTTAAGGTGGGTTTTTGCTTGATTTCCAATAGAATGTGTTCAAAACATGTGCATGCATAGACCTCTCAAGTGTTGTTGTCATTTCAGAGCTTTCAGATTACATCCGGATCCATTTTTTTTTTTTTTTGCCTGTGGCGAAAACGAATGGGATTTTTGGATCCCATTTGCCTGTCTTTCTATTCTTAAAATAGGTGAAATAATGCAAGTAGAAATGATGTATGACAAAGGTATTACATATTTTAACATGTTACTGAATTTTCTATGTTATCCTCACTTCACAAAGCTATGAAATGCTAGAACGCTAAGCTAAGTATTGCTAGCAATTTTTGCAGCTTCAAAACCCATCAGAATCCAGCTCAACAAATAAAGAAATGCATAATAGAGGAACTCCCCAAAGCAAAAATAATCAAGATTAGCGTTGGACGTAGTTATAGGCGATCATTTTGCTCCTCTATTCATTTACAAATTAGACTTGAATAGGAGTGGGATCCGGAATCCCATATTTGGGCTGAAAAATTATGTCACGCTTTAGAGGTCTATTGCTCTAAACCTATGTGTGTGGCGAATGTATGCATTTGTTTTGCATACAAAATGAGGCCGCTGAGCACGGAGGGTGTCTGAGGCGTCGGCCTTTTGATGCTTTGGGGAAGGTTCCCACTGGGTCTCCTACGTGTTTGCGCTGATCCGCATGAGAGCTGAGCTGGAGGGGGCTGACAGGTAGGCTGATGACAGTCCCCATGGTACTGCCACTTACACAGCAATGGGATTAACACACAGGGAGAAATGTGTGTGTCTACGTGTGGGTGTTTGTGTGTGTGTGTGTGTGTGTGTGTGCGTGTTTGTGGGTGTAACAGAGGAGGGAGGGGGAGGCTGGGATTGAACAGAGGCCAGGCACCCTGTGGTGCTGGCGTCAGGCTGGTACCGAGTTTCTCTCTCACACACACACACACACTCAAACACACACACACACACACACACACACACACACAGGGTGAAAGCTAAATAAAAGCCCAAGTGGGTTTCCTTGCTGCCGTTATCTCCACAACGCTGGTCAACATGCATTCAGCTTCCATGTAATACAGTGTAAATTAAGGGTAAAACACAAATCCAGATTTTTGGGAATAAATTAAAAGCTCATTTATCCAAACCACAGATTTTCAAACCAGGAAAGCAAATGACTGTGAGGAACCGATTTTGCAGCTGTGCGAAAATGATATTCTATTAGCTGCATGCTGCATGTTGGCGTTTCCTCACTGATGTATCCAGCTGAAGGCATTTCAAGTCCAAATTAGGCTGCACAGTTTGCTTTATAATGGTTGTGCATGCACATACATTTTATACTTTGAAAGCTTTGGTCTGCTATTTCAATGAATCAATTTGTTCTGAATGACCTTCATTCCCAAGGGGTTCAAATAAAAAAAAGCTCTATTTTACTGGGCTGTTTCACATTCACATTTCTGGTAATAATACAAGATCTCTCTTTGTGAATGTTGATAAAGACACACGGAGTGAGGCTCGCTATTTCCCCAAACCATCTGAAAGAAATCATACCTCATACCTGTTGTATATTTGAGTCATGGTTTTGTCCCAGCTAAGCAACTGTTATTACAGTTTGTGGAGGTGTTGACAATAGGAAATGAATCTGTGTGACTCAACATTAAATATTCAGTACAAATAGAAGGAAAAGAATGAGATAAACTGAACCTGAGAAAATATTACTCAAATCCGGTGAAAATTTGAGTCATGATGATTCCTTGCGTGAGTCAGCTGAAAGAAAGCACAGATGAAGGCTGTGATGTGTAAGGAAAACATAGTGCCTCTTTATGTCCCATGCATTAATTACTGGGATGGACTATTCTATTCTATTCTATTCTATTCTAATCTAAATTGCAATGCAAATCATATTAAGTAACCTCAACCTCAACCTCAAAAGTGCGCTAACCTGGATGTAACACAACATTTGAGAAAAACTAATTAGAACAACATAATGGAGATGCCAATACGTGTACAAAAAAAACAAAAACAGAAAATTTACCATAACTTATGATGGGACACCCTGTGGCCTCTTTATTAGGCACACCTAGTTAGTACTGAGTAGGACTCACTGTTGCCCCCAAAGCAGCCTGAATTCTTCAAGGCATGGATTCAACAAAGTGTTGGAAACGTTCTACAGGGATCTTGGTCCATGCTGGTTTGATAGCGTCACCCAGTTACAGCAGATGTTTCGGTGGCACATTCATGCCACGAACATCCCCTTCCACCTCATCCCAAAGATCCTCTATTGGGTTGAGATCTGGGGATTGTGCCGGCCACTGGAGTAAACTTGAGTCACTGTCTTTTTCCTAGAAACCTCTTGAGATGAATGCGCATTATCCTGCTGGAAGTATCCGTTTGAAAAAAGGTAGACTACCTGGTCAGCAACAATGTTTAGGTATGCTGTGGTGTTCAAATGACACTCAGTCGGCACTAAGGGGCCAAATGGGTGACAAGAAAACATTTCCTACTTCCTACATCACTATAGCACCACTAACACTCTGTACTGTTGACACCAGGCAGGATAGATCCATGGACTCATGCTGTTTACACTAAATTCTGACACTGCCATCACCATGCTGCTACAGAAACTGTCATTCTTTGAACCAGGCATTTTTCCACTATTCAGTCATCCCGTTTTACCCACTGTAGCTTCATCTTCTTGTTCTTAGCTGAATGAAGTGGACCCCAACATGGTCCCTTTGCTGCTGTAGCCCATCCACTTCAAGGTTCAATGAGTTTTGTGTTCTGAGACGCAGCTTCTTCACACCACTGTTGTACTGAGCTGTTATTTACGTACTTGTGGCCCGCTTGTTAACTTGAACGAGTCTTGCCACTCTCCTCTGACCTCTCTCATCAAGGAGGCATTTTCGGCCACAGGACTGACACTAACTGAATGGTTTTTTTTTGTTTATCGCACCAATGATCATAATACTTTCAGAGGCACTTAAATCACAAGTTTTGCCCATTCTAACATTTAATCGAAAAATAACTGAACCTCTTGACCCGGTCTGCATGCTCTGAGTCACAGCATGTGACTCACTGCCTGGAGGAGTGAGCTATTTGTGTAAATGGGGAGATGTACCTAATAAAATGGTATTAAAGTGGGGTGTAGTTTGAACTATTGGCATTTGTCCAATTTTTTAAAAATTGTGGTGTACAGTGTACAGGCCTTTTGACTCTTCTGTCTTGGATTAGGATTAAAGGTAGCCCATTAAGTGAAAAAGGCTTAGGCCTGCCTTGCTGTCAAAGCTTCCCAGGTTCCACAGCAAGGGCAGGACATTGAAGTCTCCATTCTGAGGAAAGGCAGTTAATTAACAAAACATACTTTGACTGAACTCCCTCCGCTAGACCACACCACAGAGAGACTGAGTACTTGCTGTCCAAGTTTACCTAGTGAGGAAGTAATAGAGAGTCACTGGCAGATAACTTCTTGTGAATTGCTCTTTTCAATTGTCTCTGAGGGACAAAATTGTACAGAGAAAGAACTGAAAGTTGCATCTTTTCACCAGTACATAGAGGGATATAAAAATCTATGGAGCACAGGAAATGTGCCTGGAAATAGAAACAGAAGGGACTTACATTAAAGTGATGTTGAACTGCGAACAGAACCTACAATGGCAGTGAATCGAGAGAGAAGAAAATGCAATTCTCCAATCACCTCTACCGGAGCACCGGATAAGAGAGAATCGCTTGATTTTGGGGTTATATCATGGCCAGGAAGCTTCACAACCCAAGGTACTACCAAAGTTCAACATCACTTTAAAGAGGCAGGACCTTAATCGCAATTTGTGTTCCCAGTATAAACTATTGGGATTTTATTGTATGTGGAAAAGTGGATGATGGAAGCCAAGCCTAACATAAGGCTTTCATTGTTTTCGTTCCCAGAACTCCCAGAACCCAGAAGGAGCACAGGTCCTTGTACTGAAGATATTGTAAACCATTGCTATCACCCTTAAGATTCCTAAACCTGGGTTTTTATTAGCATATAAATTGCAGCATAACCCTTGATAAAATTGATCAATCCTCATTAAGTAAAACGAGGCTTAAAAGTAGACATCAAGAACCCGTGAATGATGTTTCAAATATACAAGAGATGGCTCCGTCCACAGCCAGAATCCCAAAACCTTTAACCATGTAGGGACTACATCCCAACCTTGTGACCACAGACCGCTTCGGCCGTGTCCAGCTGGAACCTCTGTTTACAGCAATAGCTTCATATTTCTCTGTTCTGTTGTGTATAATGGAAAAGACACGCTCTTTCATGTTCCCAACGGCGGTGAGCTCACAGGATTACCCAATTATTCATTCATTTTCTCTACCCACTTAATTGCAGGAGGCTGGAGCCCATCCCGGCATACACTGGGCGGAAGACAGGGAGACAACTTGGACAGGTCGCCGGTCCAGGGCTTATACAGATAGTCAGACAGATGTCGCTCACACTCTCATTCATATCTATGGGCAATTTAGAGTCTCTTATCCAGCTGGTTTACATGTCTTTGGACTGTGGGAAGAAACCGGAGCACCCGGAGGAAAGCCACGCTAACATGGGGAGAACATGCAAACTGTACAAAGAAAGGGCCGGGGCTGGGAATCGATCCTGGGTCCTTCTTAATGTGAGGCAAAGTAGAAGAGGTAGACTGAAGGAAAATGGATACACCAAAAAAGTAAACACTTAATTACAAAATAACTCCTTTTGATAATCACAAATTAATGATATCTAACACTGTAAGAGTATCCGATGACGGAGTTTTCCTCTTACTGCAAAGCAAATCTTAAATGCATTATCTCTCTCTCTCTGTCTGTCTCTTTCTCTCTCTCTCTCTCTCTCTCTCTCTCTCTCTCTCTCTCTCTCTGTCTCGGTGACCCTTACTTTTTTCATTTGAATATAGAATTGTTATAGAATTAGATACAAAGAGAACACCAGTGAAAAAAAAAAAAAAACATATTTCAAAGGGCTTTACAATGCTTACAGTTCAAGTGCTTTGCCGTCGTTCAGCGCTGTTCTCTGTAAGTTGTTGTTGCTATGTTATTACAGCTGATGCTTCTATTTGTGTATCCTTGAAAGTTCTCCTGTTACAAGTGACTCATCCAGTTGTCCGCGGTTCAATGCAAGTTTCATTATAACTTTTGTCCTGGTGTCTTTCTGACAACTCTGAGAACTTATTAGAATAGCTATTATCATGTTACCTGACAAATAAAGATTCAACATTTGCCAAAGACACTGTACAGTATGTAATGTAGTGCATATGTAATTATAATGGGGGAGCTAATATGTAACCATTTGAAAGCACTGAACGTTTCCATTTAGCCAATGGTCTGAATTAGCTATTGCCTTAGGTTCCTGAGGTACACACTAAGGATGCTATAAGCTGCTATGAAAGGCAATACATAGACTGATGTTTTATAAATGCATAGCGCTCTGTACCTGACCTTGTTGAACTGCAATAATGAAAATCCCATGGCCATGTGGTATATAAAATACACAGAACATGGGTTACCTGCGGTTTATCAGCTAGAGATTGAGGCTATGATTTACCAATCCAGTGTGCAAGCGACCCCCCCCACCCCCTCACACACACACACACACACACACACACACACACAGAGACACACACACACACACACACAGCCTGAAAGAATAGGAAATGTCAAGGGCAAATCCTCCAGTGTCTGTGAGATCCAGAGAAACAGTCCTTGTTTATTCAGAAACAGTAAGAGAAAAGGGGCGAAAAGAGGCTAGAGAGCAGCTGGAGGGTACAAAGAGAGAGACAGAAAGAGAAGAAAAAGAGATGTGAAAACAGACACACAGAGAGAGAGAGAGAGAGAGAGATCACACAAGACATGCAAAAGAATTAAACACCATTTTAAAAGTGGTATTCCGCCCTTTGCCTTTTATAAGACCTGCGCTCCGGAGGGGCATTCGTCCATCATCTGCACATCCAGAACTGCCAATAAACCCCAGACAAGCCTTTCCTGCTGTCTGCCACACAGTCAGTGTAGAAAGAGAGATGTTTTACAGTAAAACCACAGCCTGTAAAAGATCCCTCCGACTCCCCTGGGGTGAAGGCTGGAACAATACTGTCTCTTTCCTCTGTGGACTTGGAAATACAGAGGTCTTTACAGTATGACCATCATATGTGCGCACCTGGAGGGCTGCTTTCAAGGGTGATAACCCCCGGATGGATGGCTCTCAAGGGGCCAGCTTTGGGCCAGATGTGATGTGTTTCGACTTTAAGCTAAGAGAAAATGTTGCTGATGTTGTTTCAGTACAAGGAGTGCACGCTAGAACATGGCCCATTGATAGAAAACACTAAATTATACATGAGGCAGTTTTGAGTTGGAATCGATAGTGTTCAAAAGTTCAAAACAACCGTAAGACGTTTCTTTAAACCGACCGACATGATCAGAAATCAAAGCAAAGAGCAGTTACAAAACTCATTATCTTGCAATTGAATGAAAAGAAAAAAAAATCGATGGTGCTCGACTCCTATCCCGCCGGTTCAAAGCAACAAGAAACAGATATTGTGGTTCACCTAGGTCAAAGTTCAAGAAAGCTGACCTTCACGTGTCTTTAATGTACTCCACAGGAGGCTCTGCTCGCCCAGCTGGATCTGACAGGCCTTGTCCACCAGTTCACAGGTCACTGAGGACTAGGGAGAGAGAGAGAGAGAGAGAGAGACGGAGAGAGAGAGAGAGAGAGAGAGAGAGAGAGAGAGAGAGAGTAAAAGAGTTGTTTGGCTGTTCGTCTCCCACATCTGTCTCTTTTCATATTATATGTTTATTTGTTTGTTTCCCATGTGAGTTGTTCTTTATTATGTTATTACTTTATTACTGTTATTATTATTACTACTGCATTTTTTTGTTTGTTTGTTTTAAATCATTACACAACTTTGGAAATAAGAGAATACCAATAAAGCATACCAATAAAGCAAATTTGGATTTGAATTTGAAAGAAAGTTAGTAAAAGAGAGAGACAGAGAGAAATAGAGTGAGTGAGATATAAAATGGTGCATGGTGTTGTGGCTTTTAGAGGAAAGGACCAGAGAAGAGAAAGATCAAAGAAGGTCAAAAAGAAGAAATTTGAAGAGAGGAGAAGGAGAGAAAGGAAGAAATTTGAAGAGAGAGGGGAAAGAGAGGAGAGGAGAATGAAATAGAAATAAGGGATTTACAAAAGAGGACAGCAGAAGACAGAAAAAAAAGCAGCAAAGAAGAGGAAGCAGTGGGGGAGGGAGGGTGTGGTAGCATTGTTTCATCTAGAATCAGAGATGACTGTTGGCCTCCCGAAACCTCCTGTCTGAGTGAAAGAAAGGAGGGCTAGATAGAGGGAGAGAGGGAAGGAAAGGGGGCGGGGGAGGATATGTGCTAATGCCGTTGCTGACTAAGCTGTTTGTAAAGGTCGTGTTATGAACTGACTGTTAACCTCTGCATCCTGGAGGGAGAAGACACAGCGCTTGGGGCCTGGGAATTGTACAGCAACTCAAAGAGTGGCTCTAATCCAGCCATAACTCCGCGGGGGACGGCTGAGTGTCATCGCCATCAAACAGCTTCCTCCCACTCTCATCTGGCTTTCATACTCTTCCCCACTATTTCCCAAGGAGGTCTCTTTTCCCTCTTGGCTGATTACATTACTTTTTAATAGATAATGTCCCTCTTAATGCTTTTATCTCCCCCACTGATGTCTGATTTGATGCACACAGAGGTGAGATAACTTTGCTCGAATCCCAAGCCAGTCTCAAGTCTTGAGGCAGAAGTCTCAAGTCAAGTCCAAATCAAGTCCATGTCATTAATGTCAAGTCTCATGTGTAAATGTAGAAGTCAAGTCAGAACAAATCAAGAGTCCAGTATCAATTCAATATCTTAAAGAAAACTAAATATTTAGGACTTTTCAATGCAATATGGTTTTAATAGGATAAAAACTCGGTAAGAGCATCATGAGTTTGATTTCTAAATTAAATTATTCCATACAAATTCAGAAAACAGAATTTAAATTCTGGAACAAATCTCATAAATTTCAAGCTAAGCAATTTACACAAACACAAGATCTTTTGTCAGGACTTTAGAAACCTTTTCAAGTTGTCAAAGTACAAGTTAAAGTCAAGTCTCAAGTCTTCTCTTCATACATCAAGTCAAGTCTCAAGTAATTAAAACACAGACTGTGACTCCAGCCTGACTCGAATCCAAGTCATGTGACAAAAGATACGCTGCGTGTTCATCGCACATAATAATTAGTCTGTAAGGAAGCTCTGCCCAGATGTCAAAGCTTATTCCAGTGAAGGCTTGTGCTTGGGGGATGGAGGTGGCATGGGGATATAGGGAAACTGGGCCGACGCTGATTGGGTTACAGCAGATTCTGCAGCGGCAGGCCTGGTGTCATCCCTCCTCGGTTGTCGAGACAACAGCGGTTGTCAGGTTTATTACCAGCCGATATGCTAACGAGCGTTTCTGAGGCTGGGGGAGGACCTGTGGAGCTCAATAGCAACGATATTAATAACTCTGCAGGCCCGTCCGCCTGTCTATTTTCCGAGCCATATTAGCATTGGCCATTATTGACACTGTCGCTACATTAAGTCTCAATCAATAACCCATCTACTGCTCCATATGGATTAGAAGACAAATCAAATAAGATATTCTAGTCAAGTAAAATTGTTTCAGGGTATTAAGTAGATAAGTGTGGGTTGCTCAGAAGTCCTTTTCATATCGAGAGGCAGACACTACTGCAATATCTCACTGAAGGAGACGGTTGAGTAGACATCTGCTAGCATCCGACTGAAGAGTGCGTCTGATATTTGCAACATCAAAAACACCTCTTCATTGCTTTCATATCCGTCTGGCACAGGTCAAACCCAGCAAGGTAGACACAGCATTCTTCTATTTTTGCGAGGCAGATATCAGCTTCAATGCTAGTCAAAACAATTTTTTCTCAGTGTCACAGACACATGCGTTCACACATACAGTACCTGCGCACATTCCAATACTGTCTCAAGAAATTTGCATTCATTTTGTGCTGGGGAAACATATTTCTCTCACTTTTTGTATATTCATCATTCTCAGTGACTTTTATCAGAAGGCCTTTTTATTATCACTCCACTGTCTTGTGTTTGTGTTTTATTTTATCTATCTATCTATCTTTCATCTATCTATCTATCTATCTATCTATCTATCTATCTATCTATCTATCTATCTATCTTAATGTAAACTTGTTTTATCTGACATTTTATCTGATGAACTTGGTGTGACTATGGTTTTATCTTCACGTTGCTTTTATCACCTTTTGTTTTGATCTGTTTGTGTGAAGCACTTTGTAACATTTGTTTCGAAAAGTGCTATATAAATAAAGTATTATTATTATTATTGAATCAAGACATCATGCTCATTTCCCAACATTTCGGAAGTCCATGCTCGACATTCACACAAGAAAGACTGACATTCCAATGTGCATTCACACTCACATACTGTACATGTCTTTTCCCCCTCTCACATCCCTAAGTAATGAGTGGGACACCTGAGTATGCACCAGACGCCCTTTTTCTTTTCCTCTCTTACTGTGAGTCATCATCTCAACCCCTGTCCTCTCTGCCTGTCATCGTTGCTTAAAATAAAGGGAGCTGAGAGCGTGTGATAAAAGAAACACACACCCGGACACCCTCTTGACTTAAAACATGCTCAAAGTAGCCCACGCACCATTACTGTGCAGCACTCTGATTTATCTCATCTCTCATTCTGCCCCCGTATCTTCCTAAATTTACAGCGCCACATGCACGCACTTGCACACACACACACACACACACACACACATACATTCCCTAATCACTCCCCACTGTCTTTGCTATGTCTGTGTTCAGTGTTTCTTTAATAATCTCCTATTACTCAGTTATGTCCAATTCATCCAGATAACCTGCGTTCTTCAACCCCCTCTCTTCATTTGATCTGTTCTCATGCGCTGTTAGGAAGGGCAACCTGATTGTACACCCCGCTGTCTTCTTAAGATCATGTTCAGGAATGTTAAATATGAAATGTGATGGTGGGATATGTATGGTGTATGGTTTTCCTTTTTAAAGGTTTGATGATTTTGCTTCATTACTGAGGATAAGAGATAAGATAAAAGACTTTATCCTCTTTGTGGTGTTTGAAGGTGTCCTGCTTTCACATTCTGCGGTGTTTCTTCTGCTTCCAACACTGGGTGGGGGGTGTGTGTGTGTGTGTGTGTAGAAGGGTTTTGGGGGGGATACATTTCTTCTCTTGTTCTCTGAGTGGTTTCAGAGGTGGCCAAAAAGTGCGCTGTAAATCCAGCTCCTCTCTTATTTACATTGCTGTGTCAAAGGTCCTTGTGCTAATTCAGCTGGTTCCAGTGTTTCTGGGCGGGGAGTACATCAATATATTAGTGCTTCGCTTGGGGTTAAGCATCCATTACCAAAGGCTGCTGGCCTTGAGGTTTAAAATTGTTTACATGCTTACAAACTTAACACAAGCCCTGTGCCTCTACACTCCCTGGAGATCTCTCGTGGCTTCTGAGATCACACTCGCTTTCATCTGTGAATTCTCTGCGGCCAGCAACTTTTACTTCCTCTAATTATATATTGTGAAGAGTTGAACTAATACTGCAATAGCTGGAGGTGTCCGAGCGCTGTAACATACTGCTTGCGCAAAAGTATTTTGACCTGTACTTCAACCAGAAAATAATATGTGTATATTGAATAGAAATTTCCTGGTGTCTTTTGATAGTTCTCTATATGTCAGATTTGTACCACAGATGTCAGAGTCTGTTGCTTTTACAATAATATACCAGCAGGTTTTGTTGAAAACACACATAGGCTGATATTATTAAAAATTAGCCTCAGCATAGAGGTAAGGAGTGAAACCCAGTAAAATCACCGGCCGTTACTGATGTTTTTGAGCTAGGCAGCCACTTATGGGTCTGTGCTAATGCATCCTTGGACCTGGAATAAGCTCAGCCAACGGCATAATGGGATTCTTCTATTCTACATAAAGTACAATATCAATAACCTAACTCAATTAGGTTGTGCCCAGACTTCAAAACCTCTGCTGACCGTTGACGGTGGAGCAGTTAAAGACAGACATTTGCAGGCAGACAGACTCCATATGAAAGGGCTCCCATGGGTCTGAAATCAGAAATAACCATCCAGGACTTATTTTAATAGTTCAGACTTCCAATATATGAAGTGCTGAGTGCCTCGGCTGAATATGTCTGACTCCGTGAGATGAGAATATTACTCCTAGGTTCTGTGCAGGGAGTGTGAGAATAAGAGCAGGCCCATTTTGTAGATCTCAGTGTGAGCTATTTCAAGTTGAAATCTTAAAATGAGTCAATATTAGATGCTGTGACTCCACTTTTCACTAAAAGTATGTAAAAGCCTCCTGAAGATGTAACTCCACTACAAAATGACAGTTTTATAATACTACAGAGGAAGGCGTGGAGTCCCAGAAATGAAAACTTGATTGATAGTAAGTGTAACTGAAAGAGTCTCAGTGCTTTCAAATGCAGATTAAAACCATGAACGCTGAACTCTGCTTGACATCACAAACAATTACAGCTGATTCTGCCGGAATATTAAGTCATCTCCAGAGAAGGAAAAACTGTACACAAGTGACAACTTAACTTATCTGGTAGTTTAAATTATATGGTGCTAATAAATGTATTTCCTTCCCAATAGCTGTGAAAAAGACGCCCCTCTCAGCCTGGGATTACGGCTTGGGAATCATGCTTTAATTGATGTGATTACCAGCCACTAAGAAATGTCACAGAAACTTTTAATTAAGTCTAGCCTGTAATTAAAAAAACAACTCAAATGGCAGCTGTAAGCTTCTCTGCTGCTGTGCTGGGGACGCTGGGTCACTCTCACCCCACTTGATTACTGTTCAAATTGAAACCCACGTTCCATGTCTCTCAGCTTGTCATTTCACATTAATCAGAATGTACTTTATTGTGAACAAAAGACAACAGAATCCGTGACATGGAAATTGATGGTCTTTAGTCTTGACAGATTTCACAGGGTTTTGTGCCCCGTTTTTGAATCGGCTTGTGATTAAATAAATGAATGTTATTCATAATCTGTATGTTAATGTCACCTTCTATACCTCACCACTATCTGAGGGTCAAATACAGCGGCATATAAATACAGGCTGTGCTGATAATTTACTGAAAAAGTTGCTGCTGTGATATTCTTTATTACAATCTAGAGAGGGTAGGAATGCCATACATGTTTGCTGTCCCAAATACACAGTCAGAGTTTACATGACACTGATTACAGCCTCATGCCACCCTCAGTTCTTGTGGTCATTGGTGCAAAAATGGGCAGAAAGAAAAACAAGATTCTCCCAGAGTGCAGTAAATGGCAAAGTTCTTTGCAATTCTTCTGAATTCCTCCAAAAGAGTCTGGCCTACTTTGCGGAGGGGAGATTAGTAAAAGACAGCACATCCCACATGGACTTAGAGTGGTTTGCTTCTCGAGCACATTGCCCACAACTGGGTAATTGTCTTTGCATCCAGGCTCTTAAGGGAAATGGGAGCAAACCCCACTCCAGCCCATCGCTCTTTTTGTCCCAACTTTCAATCGGATGAAGAAATAATATTCTGAGCAGCCTCAATCGTTGGGCTTAAGAGAGGGTGATTGAAGCCCTGGTGGCTTAAAGGATGAGACAGACTGTTGCGTGCCTACATGTAGTTTCTCATTTTGTCAACTTGTAATCTAAAGTCCTTCAAATTCATATGCAGCGCGGCCAAATCTACTGGCAAAAGTGAGATTCTCACTAATGTTAATACTAATGCCAATACTAATGCTAATAATCATAATCATAACTGTATTTTTATAGCACTTTTCCTAACAATGTTACACAATGCTGTGAGCAAAACTTAAGACTGCTAGTTTCTGCTAGTAAGAAGGAAGAAATACACTACTAGTATCACTAACAATAATGATACAAATCTTAACAAACATAGAGAAAAGAGAACACAAGAAGTAAATGGAAATAGAAACATAAACATTTTCTTCTTCCCTCCAAAGTCTTGGGGCCTGACAGCAAATTGTCGATCACCACCAGTTGGTAGGCAGAACAACCAAAAGATCTTCCTTAAGGATTGAACCAAATCCTACACTAGGGCTGGGGGTGGGAGGGTACTTTTTAACTGTGGAGTAAAGAGAATTACAAAAGTCAGCCAAGATAAAATAAAAGCAAGTAATGGCTTTTTTGTTATCAGAAAATGACAGGAATGACCTTAACTTAGCAATAATTCTTAACTGATAAAAGCATGATAACCATTTGATCTGCGCCAAAGTTCATATCTGAATTTAAAATTACTCTTAGATTTCTGGCAGGAGGTTTTACATGTGTTGCCACAAAGTTGCCAGAAATCAGATTTGCAGAGCTAGAAGTCCAAATGGTGCAGTTTTTTTTTTTCATTCAGCTGGAATAACTTGTGTTGTCCAGCCTTTAAAGCCTAAAACCACTGAGGGTAGCTAAACAGGGAAGTATAATTGTATGTGGTCACAATGGCAATTTCATGGCATGTTAGGGTTAAGATAGAGAATGCATTATTTGGTAGACAGTAGCATGACACACTGACTTCTTAATAGGACACACAACAGTATAAAAGATTGAGATAGAGTCTGAAGTTATGGGTTGAACACTGAATACAGCTTTGCAACCTGGATGAACACCTCAAATCCAAATTATTGATTTAAAACCAAGCATTTGCCTGCATGGAGACAAATTGTTATGGACGACTGGAGCTGCAAAAAGAAGGCAGCAGCAGCACCTCATGCAAGCTCCTATTTCCTGAATCTGATGAAGAGCGAGGCGCTGGCGGACCTGGCCGTGACACCTCTGCTGATTCTACAAATGTCTGCATCCACCTCTGTCAAACACGTACCTCATCAGCTAAAACCCTCCACAAAGCACTCTCTCCCGCCTGCCCCACATTCTGTCGACCACAACAGCCACCGAATCCCCGCCCTGCCCCTAAAGTTCACCCACAGACGATGCGATGCTCTGCGTTCGTTCCTGCCTGTTTTCGTTTAGCTCTCTGTAGCTGCCGCAAAACAACCCGATCAGCACTCTCCGCAATTACTGAAAAGACCGAGGAAGCAGCGGCTTGATTTAGCAGACTGTGGGGACTGCCATTTTCTATTATCTTTGGATCTGTGATGATTTATGCTGCATTTGTGTGAGTGCACGTGTGTCTGCCTGCCTCTCTCTCACTGTCTCTTCTTCCCTTTCCTTCCTGTCTGTCTTTACCTCTCTCTCTCTCTCTCTCCCTCTCCACATGCTAATATCTCATCTTTTCTCCCTTCAGAGTTCTCCCGAGCTGGGCCCCTGGCCCAAAGTCCACAATACCAGATGTCTGAACAAACTAAGCAAGAGGAAGTCCTTGCTATATGATCTGAACATGAAAGCTAAGATAGTGTTTGATAACTCTCACACTGCGCTGGTGAAATAAACAATGGGTTGGAGAGCTGAGTTGTCTCCGAGGATTCCCACACAAAGCGAATAATAATGATTGCTCTCTATACGGTTACATACAGAAGGGACCCCAGTATGTTAGCTACTCAGTATCACACAGATTGCAACAATGGCAAGCTGTTCAGCAGTGCCCCAGGGAAAAGAGCATGTTCTGCATTCTATAATAAATCATATTTTCTCTTCTATAATTAAAGTATCTAAATACATACAGCTAAAATCAACAGAACACCTGGGGAAGGGCATATTATGTTAATATTCAACACCACATGGCTACATAACACAAAATTAAATGACAAATATCCTATGTGAATCTGAAATCAAAGTAGCCTAAATACATGGTGTATGTACCACTTATTGGTTATGAGTAGAGAGCTGAAGAAAGACACGAAGCTGAATTTAGCCAAGAGCGTTGACATACTAAAACCCTCCAGTAGCCACAAGGCCTTCCTTCCTGCTTCTCCCAAACCCGACCCAGCAGGCCATGCTGTTCCAGTAATTGAGTGAGTAATGGACTTATTCCGCTGAGTGGTTCTCTCAGCGTAGTCAATGCTGGGACGTAAATCCTGTGGCAAACGGCAGATTAGGAAAAAAAAACCCCAAAACAAAACTTAAGGGAAATAAATAAAAGATAAAGAAAGGAAGAGAGAAAGGCAATCCATACTACAATTATTCACACACAATAAATTCGGCCGAGGTCTCGGCTTGAGCCGTCTTCACTTAGTCTTCCGCGCGAAACTGAGGAGACCTCTGTTCTTGTGGTTGTCTGATGGTATTACAGTAACAAGACAGTGGGTTGGTATTCTGAAGACAGCGGGTTTTGATTCAGAGCTGTCTTCTCTCTAAATCTCTCCGTCTTTACATTTCTCTTTCTCTCCGTTCCCCCACCTCCTTCCCTCTCCCGTCTATCTCTTTCAAGTCATGGAGGGATGTTGCCTCCAACTGTCCGGCATGCACCCAGGCTAAACACTGGACTCCTGCCACACATTCCACCGGTGGGATAGACTGATCGGGCTAATCCCTTTTCTCCAAACGCACCATGCAGTCTAGATCCTCCAACAATTAGCTTGCACAATAAACCCATTATCCATAAATCCATCAGAGGTCTCAGCTGAAGCCCATCCCCACCAAGTCTTCCGTTCAACACAACACAGCCTCCTGCGGTTTCTTGTGGTTTTCTGTCACTATTAACTAACAACACAGTGGGGTTTGCATCTGGATTACAGCATATCCTAATGACTGCATTGTTTTTCACATCATATCATCATTCAAATCTCTTCCTCTTTATCTCCAATTAATCTATTCGTCTATTATTCTAATTTCTTCCTCTATTTGTCTCTGCTATCGCTCCTCCCTTCCCTCCGCTGCCCGGCGACCACCCTGGCTAAACAGTGGGCCCACACCACGCACTCTGCCAGAGGAATAGACTGATTGAACTAATCCCTTTTCTCAAAACACACCATTCTGTCCAGATCCCCTCACAATTAGCAGCCCACGGCCAGATAGCCTATAGTGAAAATAAGCGGCCTCGAGTCAAAACAAACACGTGCAGGCGAAGGGTGCAGAAACCCACAGCAACCAGCCAAGCGAAATATTTTCGGGCCGACTTCTCATGCTGATGCTACAATGGAGATGGTAGCAGTGATCTCATCCGCTAAATATTGTTTTTGCCATGTAGGCTATACAGGCTCTTTTTTCCCTTGTTCTGCACACACACACACACACGCGGGGTGTATTCTTTACACCGGGGCTATAAATTAATGTTTTTGTGGGAGCCTGTTGCTAAGGGCTGGACGGGTGGGGGAGTTGGGGGGTTAGTGGCCGGGGGCCAATTAAAATACAGATGTCTGACTGTCGGCGTAATTCCATTCAGCCATGATTTACATTTAGAACACAGTCACCCAAGGCCTGCCACTCCACGCTCACACAGGAAATCGAAGCTGACTCCGACCTAATGAGAAAAGTGAACCTCCCGAACTTTTATGAGACTCTCCTCTGAAAGGAGCCTCGCAACTTTCGCCATAATATGAAAGCCCTTTCAGCTAATCACCCATTGACAGGGGAGACCGGTGCATTAGGAGCTGAGTAACCAATTTCACTTGGTGCTGCTGGCGTGAAAAATGCGTGGCGGAGAAGTTGCCCTTTTTTAATACCCTGGCTTGGCACGGCCTCTCCTCCGGATCATTTCTGTCAAATAGTTTCCCCTCTTCAGTGCAAACATGCGCAATAATGGGCTTCATCTAAGGATTTTATTAAGCGGAAGAAATCGAGGTCTCTTGTGGCATATTATTAAAATCAAATTCTAAAATGAGTGAAATATTCACATGTTATTTGGTATCACAGCTTTAATGTAAAGTGATGGTTTGACTTTCATAGGCACTTGGACACGATATCCATTGATTTGGTCGGGCCAAGGCAACAGAAAATACTGTGAGAACACACTGTACCAGACTTGTCAATAACAGTAATCCTGTATATGGAAGGGAACAGGATATGCTCTGTCCATAGCTATAACTCACAACTTTCTTTACCATCCGCTGCTTTATATCAGCGCTTTAATATCCCTGTCCGACAAATGCATTGACAGATTTCTCCCTGCCAAAGCAGCCTTATTTTTTACACCCAAGCTCCTGTGGAAATCAGCTCTGGCTTTTGATTCCCATTTTATAAGGAAAGGTCAGTACAGCAGTGATTTATAATACGTTCCCCTGTAAATTCTACAAGCTAATCCATCAGTGCAAAGGAGAGCTCTGTAATAAACATTTTGCTTCCTCTGGAGCTTGTGAGATGTTTGAGTGAGTACAGCAGAGGGACGTTTTTTATATACAAATAAGATTGAAAAATATTTGCAATTCAACAAACAGGCAACAAGTATGTCTGGGCGGCAAATGGGAAATATTGTTGGCAGACAGCAAAGCATCTTTAAATCTTCTATGAAGACAAAGGAAAAGCCAAAGGAGAAAGGAAGGTCGGCTGGTTATCAGGAGAGTAATTGTTTCGTTTCGGACATCTGTTTATCCATTTTGGGGATCTGACTTATCTGCTTAAAAAGTCTTTTATTCAAAGCATGACCAATGCCATAGGTGTTGCCAGCCATTCTTCTGGGGATCATCCAGCTCTAATAAACAGGATATTCTCCTTGGACAATGGAGCCAGGAAGCTGACTTTTGTCCACTTATCCCTGAGGAGTTCCTCTGGACACGTTGGCACGAGCACTTTCTAATCTTCACGGTCAAGATGCGCAAGTTGTGCTCTAAAACAGAGGAAACAGACAATACAGTTGGAATGCTCAGCTCGCCGTCGAACAATACCTCTGACCTAACCCCTGCTGTAAATCATCTGGGACTTTGACGGGAGTGCAGAGAACAAAGAGAGGAGACCTTAACTGCCACTTTTCCTCACAATTTAACACTGACAGTGGAGGGAAGTCGCTTAGCTGAATTTGCTCGCCAAAGCCCTCGCACTTATAAAATAAGTAGAAACGAGGGGAAACATAAAAACTGTAAAAGTTCTGGAACTCTTTCTGAGTTTCTTCCCCGCTCCTGCTACTTTCGGCTTTCGCAGTCTCTGCAGACATGAAGAAATTACATCTTGTAAGATTTTCCCTGAGTTGCACATTCCTGCATGTGGGCGGCTTGTGGGATTAATGCAAACGGGTGACTTGTCTTATTGATCAAGGAGGAGAGCAGTTTCGTTGCGGAAAGCCAATCTCTGAACATAATATGACCCTTCACATGGAAGAATCGAGGCCGCTTTGGCACCGTATCCCACATCTGAGCCCTTGAGCGCAGGCCTTTTTCCTCTCTCCTCTCCCTGTGCCATGCCGCACAGCATGGGGCGGCGGAGCGGGACAGACAGTGACAGCGGTGAGAAAGGGAGGGAGAGAGGCACTTCTGAGGCAACCCTTGTCTCTAATAAAAGGGGTGATCAAACATGTTCTTTGCCTGTGAAACAAAATATTATTTTAGAGAACGGGAGGATGGGGTGATGTGGGAGGGGAAGACGGCGTTGCGTGCCAATTTCTTCCTCCAATGGCATGGCTCTGATTTGGTTTCAGGGTTCGTTGCGGGAAATTAAAAACAAATGTGGTGCTTTTGATGCACCACCTCTCATGGATCTTTCTCTCTCTCTCTCTCCCTCTTTTTCTGTATTTCTCTCACTCTTTTTTTTTATTTTTTACATTGATTCTTTCCAAGCGGGCTCTCAAAGACGGAAAGTCACATTCCTCATCCCACCAGAGCCAACAAGGCCACTCTCTGTCATACCCCAAAAAGTAACAAAACACACGTCTTCCCATAAACAAGAACTCGGAGACTCTGTCTCATCTCAGTCAAAGTCATACACACATTGAAAACAAATAGAATAACCATAGAAACAAAGTCTTCTTGCTCTCTCTTGGGTCTCTCAAGTAGGAAGTACAATCATTCTGTAATTACATTGTTGACATTCTTGGGCTGTCGTGGCAACAGTCTGGGAAAGTAGCTTGACTTTTATTTAAAGTGATAGTTAATTGACAGCTCTACTGCAAGAACTTAACAACAGAGCGCAGGCATGTGGCAGAATCTGCCTAAAAATCTCACTCCAATGTGCTTTCCAATTTATTCATGCAGACTAGGAGATGTTTGTACTTGTATGTCAGTATTGTTAACATAGTACTTGCCCACATGCAAACCCAAACACCACTGCACAAGTCACACACACGTGCAAAACGCTAGCACAGTAACACACACAGCCACAGTACACACACACACACACACACACACACACAGAGAACTTACACCCAGCTGACTCAGCAGGACGGCGGTGATGATGCGTTCCCTCAGACAGGGACACATGTGGAGAACCGACTGGCGTTCAGCGCACAGCGGGATGACATCATCCCCGGGGCGTTAATGATTAGGTGACCTCCCCTCGCCGGCTACGCCGCCTGCCGAGCAGATGCATAGCAGACTGTTTTCTCACACAATCAGCTCTGTATGACTACCTACTTTATCTGCAGTAAAAGTATTAACTCCGAGGCCTAACTCTGGAAAACCCAACGCAACCCAGCCCAACGGCGCTGTACATAAGACTATATTATTACTGCAATCTGAATCCAATTAACAGCAAACCCACACAGAGTTCAAGCACCAGAAGGGGACAGGGAGGAGGAGGAGGGGTGTGTACAGATGGGGGAGGAGGGGGGTAGTTGTGGAAATATCCAGGGAGTTGAACCAGCAGGACAGAAACAAATCACACCATCTTTCCCCACCTTTCCCCCGTTTCATTGAGAATTCTCCAGCCCCCTTTTGTGGACAATAGCTTTCTTCTCACTGAGAGCGACGGCAGTGAGACTCGCCTTTTTCTGCTGAATTCACAATTCCCCAACAACACCAAATGGCAACGAAGAAGAGAATCTCCTTTCTTTCTTTTTTTAATCACGTTTTCTGCTCCAGCATCACACAGGCAGGGTCATCAGAGCGGCAGGGAAATCGTTCTTTGAGTGGCCACTATCTGAATGAAAACAAAGACGTGTTTGCGTGCAAGTTTTTTCCTCTATCCTCTGTTGATACAAGGACATGGCCGTGGCACGCAGAAGACATTGAATAGATGAGGCAGTGACAGGCAGGGCTCGACTGTGCTGCGGCAGGATATGGTAATGGGAACCAAATGAGTCTCATGCGCATGGTGAGTGGCCCTCGAGACAGATCCCTTCCTATGAAAAGGGTGTTGAAACATACGGTAATTGCTTTCAGTGTCGTTTGGCAGTAGTGCACCTCCTGACTTCAGGAGCTTTTTATAGACAGGGTAATTCTCCATTATTCTGCCAACATTACATTTCAAAAGAGAGGAGAGAATGGGGAAAACCGGGGTGACGGAACACACTTGAAAACTTGAGAAGTGATAAAAACAAAACGAGAAACGGGGGGGAAAAAAAAAACTTCCAATGGAAATATTTCATGTTGCAGTGCGGTCACAGTACAGGAGTGGCATTGTGACTCAAGACCAAAGGGGCTTTTATTATTTCCATTCTGTTGATAGAAACCTAATAAATAATTTTTAAAGGTTACCATGCTGGGAGCTGTGTGTATAACACAATTATATTGAATGGTGCTGAAGTAACAAACATGGAGATAAATACAGCAAACATGGCTGCCTCCTGTCTTCTGGCTCTGAATTATTAAAGAACTGCAGAAAAACAGCAGCTGGTGACTCAAGCAAATGAAAGCATTCAATGTGTGTTGTGTGTTGCAGCTTTTGAACCCACTTTCACATTTTCCTCGCTAGGAAAGTTAATCTTTTTCCCTATCTCTGACACACATATTTGAGGGTTCCTGTGTTGGCTGTGTGCAGACAGAGTGAGTGTCATTCTCCCTTTCGTGGGAAACTGATTTGTGGTGAGATTTTGACACAAAATGGCTGCCATGAATCACCCAGGTAGGCCGACGGGTTGCTGACGGATGAAGTGGCTCTACTCCTGTCTCGCCTCCTCTTTCACATTCTCAGATACCCCACCTTGTACAGACCACCTTTATGGTTCCAATCATAATGCAATCAGCTTCAGCATAATGTCAGTGGTTAGCACTTCTTTCTTCTTCTTTCGTGATGCCTTGAAAGAGAAAGTATTGCACATCATAACTTATTGGTTCAGCCCTGTGAAATGTCTTTCGGCATCACCATGTGTCACTTTTATATATATGTCATCTATGTGGATGTTTTGTCTTGAGGGGTGGGGTGTGTGTGTGTGTGTGTGTGTGTGGGGGGGGGTCCTAGTGTCCAAAGCAGACTAGGGTCACATATTTGAAATAGTCAAAGTTTTGAATCCAGGGCCTTGGCTGTCTGTTATCGCTTCTCTTTCTCCCCACTTTCTTGTTGTTATCCACTGTACTCTACACTCTACACAGAAATGCCATAAAAAAAACGATATATATATACTATATATATATATATATATTTAAATTTGTTTTCAAAGAATGCCACCAGGAGAGGAGAGGAGTAATGTCTGGCAGCAGTGTCTGAGGCTGCGGTCCTGGCTAAGTGAAGAGAAGCTCCTCTTGACGTGAGTGGGAGCCAGCAAGTAAGAAGAGACACAAGGAGCGGCAGTTGCAGCACATTTATGACAACCAGAGCTGTATAACCATGATATCCCTCTCTCTGGCAAATAAATAAATAAATAAATAAATACAGTTTTCACACACCAGGTCCAAGAACCCAATGCTATAGCAACTAAAGTATTTCCAGAAAGAAAACAAAGGCAGCTCTTATTTGTAGCTCGCTGGCTGTGCTGTTGATTTGTCTCTGCTGTGCTGCATGTGCAGTGTTATATTTCCAAATTCAATAAGTGTTCTTTTCTCAGCCTAAAGTATTTATGTAAAAAAAATCACAGATACGTAGAGTAAATGAAAACACAAGTGCAAATAGTCTACATGGTCAATGAGTGTGTTTCAGTGGCCTCTCTAATAAACAAGAAGTACAAGAAGATCTCCTGATAGAAGTATTTCATAAACAAGTGATTTTCAAACCTTTTCCCAAATTTTTTTTGTCTCTTAACTAAAACCAAATTTGTGCATACTTTGTAACAAATTGCATTGTGCAGGTAAATTCTGCAAAATAGTAGGTTTGAGGTTAATAACCAACCAGCCAGTATTTCGTACACCTTACATTGCAGAAAAGCTTTGGCAACTTAATAGAGCCGGTATGTTAGGGTACCAATTTCTTTAGAATAATTTTGCCGCCCATTTTGTCCCTGGAACCACCTTTGTGTCCCAACCCAGCCTATGAAAAACCACTGTATTAGATAATCGCTGTGCTTCTATTAAAGCCAAATGTGTACTCAGAAAGAGAGAGATCCAAGGGTGGAGATCAATTGGATAATTCAAGGGCGAACCGAAGTTGAATATCTCAGAGTTTTTTTTGTTTTTTTTTTGAGAGTTGGAAAATGAGCACCCTTAAAAGCAGAAAATGGAGGATATTATACCGGATGTCAGCAAATGTCAGTCCTTTGAGTGCAACACGGGCCCAAGGCTATGCTTTTAGTCTTTACTTCAGCTGAGTGGAAAAGGAGACAGACGTTAACTCCTTTTTGCATGCCTTAATATTACATATCTGCTCTCTTAACTGCCAAATATTAGGGGGGAAATTATGTCAATGCCAAAAGCTTTTTTTAAAATTTAGTTTCTGTGTGATGAATGCACAATTTTTGACAATGGTTGTCATAAAATGGTTAAGCAATTCTGAAAGGTTGAACCAGCACACAACAAATGTCAGTGAAATACTTGAAGAAAAGGGGACAATAAGTGCCAGAGTGATTAGTTTAACATAAACAAGAAAAGCTGTGAGAGTGAGAATTATAGAAAAAGATTTGGAAGTGGAAATGAACCAAAACTATTCACGACTGCGTTGGCCGCCAGCTGAGCAGCAAAGTCGACCAGACCAATCAAACGCATGGCATTCAGTCGAGTTGACAAGGCTGGCCAAAGAAATAAATCTCTTAGGCTCTTAGGATTTGACATCGGTCCAGGTAAGAAGAAGCCAAACTATCAAAACACAAACGGCTGTAAAACATAAGGAGAACACCACTGTTAAAACACAAACTTCTCAACAGTTCATGGAGCAAATGACTCAATTTCAGTGTGCTATCTATCTTGTCTCATGTATTTTATTTTTTGGATTAAATGCTTTTTTCTTTCTATTTTAAAACAGCCCCGGAAATGAAATCTACTTCTAGCATGGGCTTTGTTACTAACAGAAAAAAATAAAATCTATTGTAAATGTTATTTTGTGAAATATTTCCATCATAAAGTCGAAGCCTATGTTCATAAAAGCCTGACGACCCTATAATCTTGCAACGGTTCCCAAAACTTCCATCATGGCTTTGCTATCTCATCGCCAGTTTATTACTCCCAGATGCCATAAAGCTCTGCAGCCCTGTTGTCACCCAAGGTGACGATTAAAATCACACAACAGCTCCATTCACTGTGACAGACCTCAGATACAGTATCATAAACACTCTCTTATCAGGCTTGTCATTGACAGCCTCATTGAAGGAGCTTCAGCTGCTTCTCCAATTCACATCCTTATTTTCACAAAGTAGATACTGTACGTTCTATTACTGTTGCTCTTTTCTTGCGCTGAGCTTTTAATTTTTTGTTCTATTAGTATGATGTTATATATGCACATTGGCATGCGTGTAGTGTTGTGTGTGTGTATGTGAGTGTGTGGGTGAGGAGGAAAGGGGGGGTTACATGGCTTGTCTGCCTGCAAATGAGCATGTAGGTGTGTGTTCGTGCTTGGGAGTGTTTCTGTGTTGGACAAGTACACAAATGGAAGTGTGTGTGTGTGTGTGTGTGTGTGTGTGTGTGTGTGTGTGTGTGTGTGTGTGTGTGTGTGTGTGTGTGTGTGTGTGTGCCTGCATGGCATTCTGTTTCCTGTCAGGCTTTGCGGCTCTCTGGCAGTAAGTCAGTCAGGCAGGCAGGCATGCAGGCAGCGCTGTGGGCTTATTGAATGTTGGTTCAGGCCTGCAGGGAGGGAGCGCTTGGGCTTCCTTAATCACAGCACAAATGCCTTTATTCATCTTCAGAACAGTGCAATTAATTTTGGTGCCGGTGTCAGAACCTTTGGGGAAATCTGACCTGTTATTGCCTCTCAGAGCGGTGCATGTTCTTTCTCTCACTCTAGGTGCCAGACAGGCATTCAAAACTAATTTCAGGGCTAATATTATATTCACACTCACAGCTTCCAGAGACTTACTAAAGTTTCTTTGTTTTATATGTACAATAGAGCAGTGCCTCCTGAACTCTGCTATTGTGTAAAAAGCACAAAGCAATACTGAAATCCTCATAAAGTCATGACTCTGTCAGCGCCTACGTGGTTTGTCTGACCAATTAATAAAGTCAAATTATATAAGACTTTATAATAACAATCATTTATTCATATTATTGACTGTTAAGCAACAACTAGTTGATGGTTAGTTAATTTGCTACGTTGTAGGAACTAATGCTGATTAATGTGATTAATTAGTAGTAGTAAATTATGTAATGAACGTTATTAATTAATGATAAGTTCACAAATCAATTAGTCATTTTTATGATGTATTGTAACTGTTGATAACTGATCTTTGATTGCGTTAGCTCAACATATGTTAGTCATTTTTTATTATCCAGGTTTTTACTATTTATGAACTTACTCAGTCAAGTATTCACAAATGATTAACACATGATTTGTAAAATATAAATAAGCATTATGGTGGCCTATGTTGTATCTCATGTTTACAATGCTTAGTAAATGGTTTATAAATGGCTTGTAAAACATAAATGAGCGTTATGTGGAGCCTTATAATGAAGTTGAACCTAATGTTGTAACTTGTGTCTAGTAAAAGGTGAATTCATTAAAAGACAAGAAAAAAAAAAAACTTCTCAAAACAAGTTAGATTATCATGAAACGAGCAACATTTCCAGAAATCTGCCACATTACCACAGCAAGAAGACTGAATGTTTGTCCTAAAGTAGCTTCCAGTAAGCCTAATCACTCTGAATACAATTAAGTCAACACCAGCCAAGTTTGCAGTGTTTTACAGCGCTGTGCTTACCATCGTCTTGGCGAGTCGAGGTGATTCTGATACATGAGCTCTTTGAGGACCTCCAAGCTGCGGCCTGGTTTCACAGGGTGAATCATGACAAGGATTGATTCAAACCTGAGAGAAACCAGATGCAACCACAGCAGTTATGAATAACTGGGGGTATTAACCGGCCCAGTTTTCTGGCCATACGGCTTCAATAACTGCCGTAATCACCAGTGCTCTTAATATTGGTTTAAAGTCCTTCATGAGGGTCATATAAGGTTATTAACATGCTACAGTACATATAATTTAAAAACACGTATGATACGCTCAGGTTTAATGCTAGTGTACATGATTATAGTGATGTTGTTTATTCTGAGCAGAATGTGCATGTCTGCTCTGCATCTGGGAACATTTTAGAAACATCACTGTTATTTGTGATAGTTGTCAAAGACTCATAACTCTTAAATATTTATAATGTAATGTATTTTGGTGGTATTGGTGGTTTTGTATGCTTATTCTATCTATCTATCTATCTATCTATCTATCTATCTATCTATCTGTCTATCTATCTATCTATCTATCTATCTATCTATCTATCCATGCATCTATCTATCTATCTATCTATCTATCTATCTATCTATCTATCTATCTATCTATCTGTGTCAATGACAGCAGAACAGCAGCACCAGACTTGGGCAAGTCATAATGTGTTCAAACATTTGGAAATCTTAAAAAAATACAAAATAAAAAGAGGAACAACTCATTTATCTCATCACACTAGCTATGTTTCCATCTTTGAGTCTCCTCCATTGGCTGGGGAGACAAATCATCCGCAAGTTCAAATATTTGTAGCCATGTTTGAATATTTTTGCTCAGGTCTGTACAGGAGCCAGCAGCTGGTTTAGAGAGCTGACAGGACAAATATCAACAAGCGGGGAGGGAGGGAAAAAAAATGACTCTTCCCCCAATGACTCCCAGAGGAGATGTGCAGAGAGAGAGAGAGAGAGATGGAGAGAGGGAGAGAAAGTATGTGTGTGTACATGTTAGTGTGGAAGTGCAAGCAT
Source organism: Centroberyx affinis (assembly GCF_046629955.1). Lineage (NCBI taxonomy): Eukaryota > Metazoa > Chordata > Actinopteri > Beryciformes > Berycidae > Centroberyx > Centroberyx affinis. The sequence goes on from NW_027280367.1 coordinate 81,721, forward strand.
GTGCATATGTGTGTGTGTGCATGTTGTTTATGAACGTGCACACAAGTCTGCCAAACATCTGGCCTCACCTCAGTGTTTGAGCATTTACACAGTACACACAGGTCAAGACAACAACTGCCAAATAAGTCATTAGGATTGAGCTTATGAAAGTACCAGCATATGCTCCCAGCAGCTAATCATTATTTACCTTAATGTGTTTCCTTCCTCCGACTTTTCCGAAATCACTTATGGACGACCCCATTTGGATGCACTTTCCAAGCAGATTTTAGAGACTAGCTTGTTACAATCCCCTAATATTTACACTGTAATGGAGGGTGATCTGCCTTTTTTTGTCCAAACCCACTCTGTCTCTCTTTTCAGCCAAATGCTTTTCTTCGGCAGTGAGTATATAAAAGACATTTCATCTTGCTGCTGTCATGGCACACGTCCCACTCATTCCCTCATCTCTTTTTAATTATGCAGCACTACGTATTTTAAATTGCTCCATAAAATGTGTTTCGTGTAAAAAGTAAGGGCGCAGAACCCAATTAGTGCTGGAGCAATGAGAAAGCATGCTGCTCCTGCTCAATAGAGTCAATTATAACTGGACGTGGAGAGGTGTGTGTGCGTGTGTGTGTGTCTGTGTGTGTGTGTGTGTGTGTGTGTGTGTGTGTGTGTGTGAAATGAGCCACGTGGGACTCATCTGCACCTGAACTGACAGAATCACACAGCCAGTGCCCAGGCCATATTTTCATGGGGCATTAGGAACTGGTATTTAATTGCAAGCAGATTCAGTAAATTGATTTAGATTCAAATCGACCTGCAAATATGGCATTTACTACTAGAGATGAGCATGAAAGAGCCTTTTAATTCCACATTGCCGGTGAAAGTTTTACAGTAATGTTGAACAGTCATCGCTGTAATCTATGTTGATATTGTAATTTATTCCTTTCATTGTCACAAAATCAAACTGCAATGTCTTCAATGTCTTCAGATTATCCTTTGCTATGAAAATCTCATTATCTTTAACCAAAACTGTGCTTTTTAATAGGTACTTTCTTTATATATAATGTAAGTAGTATAAGTATAGTATATTAGCCTATACTTAGTATAATTTAAATCCATGTATTTCAATTATGTGCATGTACTGGACAGCCATGTGGGATGAATAAATAAAAAAATAAAATGTAAAAAAACAAAAAAGACTTTCGAAAATTAACATTTTATCAAGCATCGTCAGCAGACAGGGTCAGTGATTTCAGTGTGTTTCTTGGTTTTATAGACACACACACACACACACACACAGAACAGAACACACACACAGAACACACAGGTAGCCAGTTAAGTTGCAGTTAGCTATTCACAGGCCGTGCATTATCAAGGTCCGGGTTTGGCTATTGATTTCCACTCTTGAATAACTAATGTGCCTCCTGACCTTGGTTACATATTAAAAAGGGTTCAGTCCATTTAGAGCTGAGAAAGGAGGAATGAAGCATCAACTACTGATTTGGAACAGACTGCCTCACAGAAGAGATTAAAGCGGCAGATTTCACTGAGCCATTTGGCCCCTTTCTCAGCTGAAGGGAGGAGTGCTCGATGTGAGATGAATTGTTTTATCTGAGCCAGAGTGCTGAGACGAGTACAACTTTTCTGCTCCTTACTCTGCAGCAGTGATTATTTCCTCATTTCAAATGTGTCCTCGACAGTGCCCAGATTTCCTTGGGACATATCAATAACATACTAATTGTCACTTGCCAGCCTGCAAACATATCCTGTCGCTATCCTCTGTTCATTTACACTACCAGTCAAATATCTGGACACACCTGGTTGAGATTGTACTGTTTTTCATGATCTTAAAGCCATTTTGATCTAAAGGTTTATGTGTAAATGCTTGAAATGTGTTTTTTAGACAAATATAAATAGTGAAATTGATGCCTATGTATGACAGCCTTTGCCTTTCCATCAAGGCAAAGTGTGTCTACTTTAAAGAATCTAAAATCTAAAATAGTTTTGATTTGTTTAACATTTTTTTCATCAGTGCATAATTCCATTTGTGTAGTTTTGATGTCTTTACTATTATTTTAAAATGTGGAAAATAGTAAAAATTATACTGCATTATGTTGTGCGTGCTTGTTCACCTAGGGATTTGAAAATAATGTCATTTTCACAAGAGGCTACCCGGCATACTACATATTCATATTACTAATCACAACACATTCATATTAAATAAAAAAAAATAAGACAGACGATGCAAGCAGTTTCTCAACTCATCCTGAATACCGTTGCTGTTTCTGGTCCTTGAGCCAGGACTGGGTCATTCGTGTTAATCACGTCCTTTCATTCTTTTTTCAATCTTCATTTCGCACCTCACTCCCTTCTGCCACTCCATTCGCAGGTCAGCGGCACTATTGATTTACACCCCTCACCTAATCACTTAGGTAACATTTCCCTGGCGGCTGCTTTTTTCTCCCATGATTCATAGCCAAGTGGTGAAATCTCCCGGTTGCTACTAATTAAGCGTAAGGTCACTCTTTAATCATCACCTGCTTGTGTAGTGTGAGCGACTGCCCTTGCTGATCTAACGTCTTGCTGAAAAGCTCCAATCTCCAGTGAAATGAGACCTGTCGAAAAAAAAAAAAGAATAAATAGTGGTCTGTGCTATATCTGTGGTAAATGATGATAAGTTCTATCATGAATACATTATGCCTGATTTATTTACTTTTATTCCATTCATTTTAGTGACTTCTGAGGTAGAAAACCTGAGGAAACTCAATGAGAGAATATGGAGAAGACTTCTTTGGATATTTTGGTTTGATAATTGAAGTCGAAGTGAGCAGATGCTTTACTCAGTTCATCTTTCTCAGTTTTTAACCTTCTCTGCTTCTTACACTTACACACACACACACACACACACACACACACACACATATCCCTATGCATATTATACTGGCTGCCCAGGACCAACTCATTCCAACTGACGTTTATGTGCTATAAGTGCCAGTTTGGTCCTATGTGCAATGATTTAACCGCTTTCAGCACCAGCCAAGAACCCCCTCCCTCCCTGCCCCCTCATCCCACACACACACACACACACGCACGCACACACACACACACACACACACACACACACACACACACACACTAGTAGATCCACACGTGGGATTCTGTAATGAGTGACTGTAGGTAGGAGTTTAACCATTAGCTCTGTGTGTGTGTGGAGAGGGTGAGAGAAAGCACTTTTTTTTTTTGGATATTCATTTTATCCCTGAAGTAGAAGTTCTGTCTTTGATTGCCTCCCTCTCCACAGGCAGGTCAGAGGTCAGGTTCAGTTACAGCAGCTGGTATGGAGCTTGTAGGGATTCAATGTATTGCTCAAGGACACTTCAGCAGGGTGGGTGCTTGTAGTTGGGGATTGCGCCCGGCTCTTCTGATTCAAGGATGGCCTTCCTACTCATACCACCTGCTGAACAAAAGCAGTGTGAGTCCACTGCATGTCATTAATTCCAGGACAGAGAGCTCAGTTCAGCCATGGCATCTTACACAAACAGTTTTCTTTTTATTACTTTGTTATTAAGAATCCAAGTAATGCACTCTTTCACTTCAACTGAATCCATGTGCCATTTGTGATATTCTGTGTCATTTGAAATGCATTTGCAATTGTTTAGCGTGCCAGGATGTCTCATCCTTGTAACTATCAGGTTTCTTAGTAAATGGGAACCAACAACAAACCAGGGACATTGAGGGAGATATTTGTGTTTTTTTCACAGATTATTGATCTTTGCGTTCAGAGCTTTAAAAACTCTGAATCATTTAGTTTGAATCAAAGAAGTGCAAACCCTTTTTTCGATGTAAAATGGCTCTCCTGCCACATGAAGTGAGCCTGGGTTCACAGAGTTTGGTCATAAACATAGAAAAAAAAATGAATCACGTGTGGTGAAACATGTCCATTTACCTCAAACAAGTCACTCTCATGAGGTCAAACATGGCGCTTTATGGCGGTACATTACACGTTGGGGGCATTTCCAGCCACAAATCACTACATGGCACAGTCCAGAGCAAAGGAAAAAAATCGCAGGTCCTCCGGTGCACAGCGCGTCCCGGGTGATGTATGCCTGGGCAGAGGGTAATTGCGACGGGCACAGGGAGACGGTCAGATGCACGGAGACAGCATCCGGCCAGGGGGAAGCAGGCAGACAGGCGGACAGGCAGGCGGGGAAAGTGGTCCATCCTCCGGAGAGCGGGCTTGTGATGGATGGTGTGCAGGAATGCCAGACTCCCTCCAAGAGATTGAGAGCAATTCTCCCAGTGCCAAAGTGGCAGAAACAAATGGCCGTGATAGAGGTTGGGCCACATTGTTATGAACTCCCAGACACTGATGCCTTCTGGGTCGAGCAGCCTCTCCGGAGTGCGGGAGACCTGGCTGACTGGCTGGATGGCTGGTTGGCATCCTGTGAATGCTGGTTTTGGACCACATCTGCCCGTCACATCACATCAAATCCACTCAGCAAAGAAGAAAGCCAGGCACGGCCAATATTGAGTGCAATGGATGTCTTCATGATCAAGACCATTTCCTGGCAATGGTTGTGGGAGGAATGTTTTATTTATATTTTTGTTAAAGCGAAAATCCACATTAAAACAGAATTCACATATGTTTTTCCTATGATCTTGGGAAGTTAAGCCAATTTTGAACACAGGAACAAGTTTTTTCCCCCAAAACTAGAAACAGGAGAACCAAGACTCTAGTCTCTGAAGTCATCAAATGACACTGCTTCATTGAAAAATGAGTGGGAGACTGACTTTGTGGCCACTGTGACAGCACCCTGGGCGACTGCTGGCAGATATGGGAACCTTTTTTTAGTTCAGGCCTGTTATTACCATGAAATAAAGCCCAGGTGTCAAAGCTAAAACAAGCATTCAAGTCCACAAAGTAAACTTTCAATTCATTATCAAACTATCACTTGAGGGCATAACATGTGAGAGTTTTGTTTATCTAGATTATAGCTTTGGAAGAGAGTTTCTCATTCTGCCAATTAACAATTAAATTGATAAATGTTGCTGGAATAACACTCTGTGTTTGGTTGGATTCTCTCTTGAAGATTATGCAGCTTCTTAACCCCAAAGGACAAACTAATTTATTATCACCCAAAAATAAAAATAAGAAATGCGCTGCAGCAATTTCCAGGTGATCATCTCTCCAGCATTTCCATATTGGAAACTTATTTTATCGGATTGATTTCCCTGGGAGGCTTGTCAGTTCTCATTCATTTTTCAATTTGCAGCCGCATCAGCGCAGACCCACAGCCTTTGTTGAATCATAAAAAGGCTGTTTTCTTGGCCACTGCCCCGCATCTCCACTGCAAACCTATGATCCGGCTGCCAAATCAACCATGTGATATATTGATAGGATGCAGAATTGTGACAACTTAGCGATAGATAGTAGGCTGTCCTGAGACAGAGAGGGGAGGGGGAAACTCAATTGCTGTCTTTGACATAATTGCGTCCCTGGTTGATTTCCTTCCATGGCGATTGTGGGCGTGGGTTTGAAAGCTGCACAAGTGGGGTAGGCTGTTCACATTTCTCCTTTCCCTTTCTTGTTCTCAAAGACAGGCAGGCTTAGAACAGCCTTTGTCTTGATGTATTAATTACATGCCACTTCTTCCTCCACTATACATGAAGGAAGAGGAGGCTGTTTCTCCGAGCGGGGGCGGGGGGGGGGACCGTCCCGTCCTCCTCCTCTCATCACAGCGGCAGAAGGTGCAGCAGATTAGGTGTCAGATGATATTTAATGTGAAGAGGGCCTGTCTCTTTCCCTGACATCCTCTCCTGGGTGCAGTGCTGCACGGCACCGATACTCCACCACTCTCAATCCAGGTCTCATCAAATGGCACTCAAGTCAGAGGCAGAGGGAGAGAGACAGAGAGAGAGAGAGGGAGAGAGAGAGAGAGAGAGAGAGAGAGAGAGAGAGAGAGAGAGAGAAAGAGAGAGAGAGAGAGAAAGTATGGTGAGAAGGGAAGAACAAAGATAGTGAGGGACAGAGAAAGAGACAGAGGAGAGGAGCAGAAGCAAGATGGGGAAGAGAATTCATTAACAGAAAGTGAAAGGGAGAAAAAGTAGGAGAGAGAGAGAGAGAGAGAGAGAGAGAGAGAGAGAGGTGTGTCTGTGTGTGTGTGCAGGGAATGCACACACACAATGTGAGAATGGAAAAAGACAGGGGGTGAGAGACGGAGAGACAAAGAGAAAAGATGGAGGGAGAGAAGGGAAGACCCCCCCCCCAATCTTCCCCCCGTAATACACTATGAACCATGCAGCCCAGGCTCCTTGCTGAAGCCTACAGCAGCTGAATGGTTGTGACACGGTGTGGAATATAAGAGAATGAGTAGATGTGGCCATGGAAGAGCTGTGAAATAGCGGGGGATGCAGATACCTAACTTTAGAGAGAGAGAAGAGAGACAGAGAGAGAGAGAGAGAGAGAGAGAGAGAGAGAGAGAGAGATGCCGGAGGAGATGGGAGTAAAATAGTGAAGGGCCTCCTCAGATGTGAGCTCCCTGGATGGGAATGGCAGAGGATTGGAGCTGCAAGGAGCGTGACAGGATGCAGGCCCGCAGGTCGTGGAATCAATTTAAATGGTATCAACTCCACTCCTCCTCCTCTCCACTTCTCCTCCTACTCCACCTCCTTTTTCATCTTCCGCCCTTTCAGCCTCACAGCATCTCTCTCCCTCTCCCTGCTTGCCTCATTCCAGTGTTTTGTGAAGCACTGCGGTGGAGGGAGAAAATACTCTGCGGTAGCAAGGGCAGATCGCAGCTTTGCTTTGAACGGTAATTGTACTGTGCTACACAAATACAAGTGCTCTCTTCCTGTGTCAATTAAATTTTAAAAAAGACAACAGGAGTAACCAAACACAAACTAACATAGGTAAAATTGACTCCCTCTGACTCCCGCACAAAAAGCAATGTTTAAAATCCAAGAAATCCAAGAAATGTTTGATTTCTTGCCATTTATATTTAAAGGTTATATTTCAAGCAGTTTTTTTCCATTGACCACACACACTAATGGCTCAAAGCTTCTTCAAAGCAATGGATTGGATCAGTACGCGGTATCAGCCGATACTTAGTTTAGTTGGTATCGACAGTGAAAAAGGGAATATCAGTTCATCCCTAGGAGCTGCATTGATAGTTTCATCAAGAGGTCCAGTGAAGTGTGATGTCTGCAGCCAGCGCTCCTTTAAATCAGCACAATTCATACCCTTCTGAGTCCTGACTGAATGTTACCCACAGGGCTGCTGGAAGTGTTCACGGGGCCCGGGACAAAATTGCTGTGATTTTTCCACAGATACTCACTGTTGAGCTGCTGGAAGGAAGCACCTTCCAGAATTACTGGCAGCCGTTTGAGAAGATGTGCCAACACGCCTGTAAAATATACACAATTCTACTCTAACAAGCTTTATTGTATGCCCAGAATCAGTTGGTGAGGAAGCTTATTTTCAATGTGTGATAATTCTCATGGGGTCATGGGGAAAATGAGAGGCTGAAAGGAAACTGTTTTCATATACAAAGCTAAATCAAATATTACTTTCTCAGTTCTCTAAGAATATTTAACTTTTTGTGTGTGTGTGTTATGTTGTTTTCTTTATACCCATTCCTATGATTCTGGAAGGGACTGTATAAAATTAACTAAATATATTGTAGAATTTGAATGAACATTAGGCATCATTACAAAAGCAGAACAGGAGAGTTCAGAGATTAATGAGTCAACATCTAATTACGAAAGACATCTGGGATTGTGTGAATGATCAGCTGATGCCTGGACTTATGGATGGAGGAGAAGGGAGTAGATACACTACAGCATTTCTTGAAGAACTCTTGATCTAATTAAGCCCAGGATCGCCAGCCAAGCCACATCCCTCTGATCAGGGTGCTGCAAGAAAGCTTACGAGAAAAATAAAAAACATGTTCCAGTCTGCTTTTCTAAATCTGTGTGTCACGGTACAGTCGGGGCTAAACTTTGTCAGAACGCTGCCATGTGTGCCACCCTAACCTCGCCTAGTCCCCAGATATTTCACGGGGGAATAGCACCTTTGACTTCACAACTGATCTGGCAGATGGTCAACTCTGATTGAATTTTCCCCCCCATCCCTTCGCTACTTCCACAAGCTTCACTGCATGTTCCGCATCTCGACCAATACTGTCCTTTGTGTCCCGCCTGGGTGGAGAAGCAAAGGCTAGCTGAGCTACACACAACACAATGCCCATCAGCTTAGTTTTGAACACTGTCCCGAACTGGTTGAAGAAATAAAATCATTGGAGTTGATTTTCAGCTTTATTCCCCCTGACAAATGGCCTCACACAGAACTCTCTCTCTTTCGCTGGCACAGCTCTACAATAAAGTATATCTTTGTGTTAATATCCCGGTATAGCAGGTGTTTTGTCTTTGTTCTGTCACCCTGCAGGAGGTTGAATTTGTCTGTTTGCCACTGAATGCCAGCACATTGCAAAAAATGTCCAAAGTCATTTAGCCTCATATTCAGCCTTCGAATCTTGTTTTTCTTTACTCCACTTGTTTCCAATGCAGTTTCACTTCTTTCAGGAATTTTCTAGAAAATTTGTATTCAGATCACTGCCACTTGATTCTACAAAATTCTTGAAACAATTTGATTTGAATTGGAAACAAGTGAAATTTCCAAACCCCATTGGCGGATTTTTTTCACTTATTTTAAGAGAATTCTGATTTTAGGACTAAATGACTTGTTAAGTTTACTGTATATGTCTTCTTGTGTGTCTGCATGGGGACATTTCTCTCTCTGTGTGTGTGTGTGTGTGTGTGTGTGTACTGTATATCCACATGGATGCTTGTGTTCTCCACACTGATGTGTCTGTGCATTCACGCTGGCATCAAGAGCCAGAGTCGAGCGGCGGGGCGTAGCCCTGTCTGTCCATCTGTCAAGCCTGGAGAGGTCCCACTCCTCGGCTCCTGTGGCTGTCAGGGCACTTTGCCCTCCGCAGTGCGCTCCTCTCATCCCTTCCCTCCCTCTCTCTTCTTCCTTCCACCTCTCCTCCTCACAGCTGCCTCCTCAGCTGTGTCCACTGGCCACCGTCCCACTCCTCCGAGCATGTCCTGTTTATCTCACACAGACCCACACACAGGCACGAGTAAGAGCGGTGCGTGCACGTGAACACACACACACTCAAACACAAACAAATATGCATGCCGACACACTTAAATGGGCATACATTTAAGATGAAGCGCACACACACACACACACACACACACACACACACACACACACACACACACTCACATACATACATGCAGAACCACAGTCCACACAGCCCCATGTTCCTCTAAGAGATGCAGTTTTATCTTTGTTTTCTCATGCGTGTCTGCTTTTCCACGTCAACTCTGTGTGAAGCCACTCAGCAAGAACAGCTACAAAAGAAACAACAACAACAACATCATCAACAACAACACTTACCTTGATGGTTGCAGGTTCATTCCACTTGAAAGCAAGTAACTGTTCCTGTCAAACCGCTCTTAAACAAGACATCAGTCTCCTTCTTGCTCCATCAACAGCTGATCCTGCACTCTGACTGCTCTACTTATAAGTATTGACCATTTTTCTCTCAAGAGGATGTATATAAAGAGAGCAGCTTTCTGTACTGCGAAAAAATCCATCGTAACCAGTCTTTACTCTGGTAGTCTTGGCTCTTGAGTCTTATAATCCTACACATCTTAAAATAAGTGAACAAATCTGCCAAGTGGGTCAGATAATTTTACTAATAATTTGACAGAAACTCTTTAATCAACTGACATTCTCTTGATACTATTGAATGATCTGCCGTGCTTCAAAATATTGTCACACTCAAAACAGGTAAAACTGCATTGGAAACAGATTAAATTCACCTTACTGGATGTTTTTTTCACTTGTTTTACAGGCAATAAGGCAATAATTCCAGACTCAACAGTAGTGTACACTAATTGCTGTGTTATTCTGCAATGAGCTGCTTCTAAAATAGGGAGAAAACAAAACAAAACATTTAATTAGCAACAGCAACAAAAACATTGATTTCAACACCTTCAATGCAGCGTGCGCATCACACTGAGTACACATTACTGCACTCATCATGGGCATGAAATACGAAATCAATAGTGTGAGCAGACATGGCAAAGGAAGAAGGCATCAGTGTTTATGGGGGAACAGCTGTGGAACTGAAAAGTGGGCGCTCACTATAAAATAGATTTAATAATGGTAGACTGAGATGAGGTCGAGCTGCCTGTTCACCCCCAACCTTCACTGTTTTCTTCCCATCTGTCACTCTCTTTTTTTCTCACTGACACTGTCTAACTTTATCTATCTCCCTCCTTTCTGTCTCCCTTTCTATCTCTCTCTATCTCTTTCTCTCCCTCTCTTTCTCCCTGTAAAGCTAATCAAAGTGGTGTCGAGAGAAGGCACTACTCCACCACAAACCCAAGTAAGGAGATCTCCACCACGGGCCAAAAGGAATCTCGCTGCATTCAACTCCAAGGCAAATAAACACCCAGTGGAAAAAAAAAGGGAGAGAATATATAGACTAGCTTGCCCTAGCATTCTTATCATTACAAAAACATCGTTTCCCATGGTTAGAAGTCTGTGGCCCAAGCTGTGTTGTTCCGCTTAAATGAAATTTATTTCAGGGTGGAGATACAGAGAGAGGGAGAAAGGGGAAGTACACTAGCCAAATTTAACATGTCATAAATTACACACATAGTCTTCCTTCAGCTTGCTTTGATTAGCGGCCTTGGCATATATATTATATTTTCCAGCAGTGGCAAATTGGAAGACCAGTCCCAGTATTGACACGGCATCACTCCCACTGCGTTCAGAAAGCACTTTGTTAAGTCAGACACTCTCTTGTGACTAATGTATGATGACAAGGAATTACAAGGTATGAAAACAAATTTGAATCCACAACATTAATCTCAATGCGGACATCGGCTAGCTAATCTGCATATTATTTGAGAGCCATTCCTTAATTAAGGAATTTATTCACATCTCTATGCGCGGTGGGAGCCAGAACGGGCCGGGGCCGGTGTTTTCAGGAATGATAGCAGACTTTGAAATGCTACACTGGCTTGTTGAGATTCGCCAATCATTCTGACTTCTCCCTGGCTCTGTTTCCCGACCGCAGCGCGATCAAGAATCTGAGCCGGAAAATACAGCTGGATTTGGCAGATGAAAAACTTTGAAATTGAGTTTGACAGTGTTGGAGTAGCAGTGAGTGATACTTAATACCGCCGAGAGGAAGGAGAGGACAGAAGACGAGGTGAGTGATGCTGCTGCTCTGGACTGTTTGTGCCTTCATGCTGGGAGGCATTTCTGCCAAATACAGACAAAGGTAGAAAAATGCACGCACACACACACACACACACACACACACACACACACACGCACACACACAAATAAATACACATGCACACACAAATATACACATATGCGTACAAACAGCAGCATCACACATTGATATAGCTAACCCATAACACAAACACACAAGTGCGTATGAACTCGCCCGCCCACACACACACGCGCACACACACACACACACACACACACACACACACACACGCACACCTACACACACACACACAGTACGAGTGTAATATCAAAGCTGTCAGTCACGGCACACATGTATTTTGAAAAAGAAGCAAAGTTAATTAAACATCAAGTTGACTAGAAAAGACATCAAGTTTTACCTTTAGATAGTCTGAAGTGAAGACATTTCATGTCATTCTCCCACTACCTTTAATCTCCAACTCTACTCTCCAAACACGTTCACACATTTGAATGCGCGTGCACACACACACACACACATACACACACACACACACACATGCAACATTCTGTTACTTCTGTTGTTTTGCATTCTATCCACTTGAGTGTTACTAATAGAAAGAAAATGAGCAGTAAGTCAAAAGCTCTTTGAAGTTTGCCAGCAATAATTGAGATGATTGATAGTTGGTTTTCTAAATAGCAGGATATTGCATCTAGAGCGTGGAATAACAATGTGAAACAGCGTCATGAGGGAGAAAACACAATCATGGTTTTCTACTCAATTCGCACACTGTGAATGCCACACACACACACGCTCAAATACATATGCTTGTAAACACAGGCGTCTACACATACATGCATGTACTCACAAACACACACACACACACACACACAGAGACAGACACAAACACACACTGGCAAATAAACTAGAAAGAATGGAACAAGCCACAAAGTGCATAGATAACTAAATCAGTAAATAATAGAATATATTTGTTCCTGGTGAAATGGGTTCTTTGGAGAATTAGACTCACAGTGGATGCCATCTGAGAGATGAAAGAGAGAGAGAGAGAGAGAGAGAGAGAAGAGAAGAGAAAGAGAGTTGAAGAGGAGAGAGTAAGCACACAGCTCATCAGCTCCATTGAGATAGTAGCTTGGAGGGGGGAGATAAAGCCATTTTGGCACAGTCAAATCATGCATCCATCACAATGCTTATCGGTCACTTGGGAAAGGTGCCTATAATAAATCGTCGGCTGCAGCGTCGATAGCTCAGAGCCGGTGAATGGGAGGCGGTGCAGCAGTGCTCTCTGCTTGTTTGAACAGTGTGACTTATTTGGAGGGCAATCAAACAGAATGGAGATATTTATGATGTGAGCTCACATCATATCTAGCCAGGGGGAGATACGAAGGAACAGTGATGGCTTCCAGATTTTGAGGAGAGCGGCGTGCGGAGAATGAGGGGAGAAGGATGGCCGTTTGCTGCACGACAACCGATCCTCTTCATCTTGTTTGGTTGCACTCTGTCTTTTCATCCCACTGACCGGTATCGTGGTCAGAAGTTCAACTGCCTCTGGGACTGTGCAGCCACATTCCCGTATGAAGAGCCTGTTGCTGTACAGTACATTTGTGGTTGTCAGGTTTCAATTATAGTCAGTTCGGTTCAGCTAAGTTCAGTTCAGCATAGTTCAGCTCTATATTTAATTTAATTCCCGGCATGAATTCAAACCATTTTCGCTATTTTAATTTAATTTCAACTATATTAAATTCAATCACCTTTATTTACTGTGTAAAGCTATTCTGTTGTGGAAAATACACCGGCATGCAGGAGTTCAGAAAAACAAGGGGTACTGTAAAAGAACAGGGGATAAAAGCGACACAAAATAAAAGAGGAAAACAAGAACATGAATCTGATTCAAATCTGATTAAATCACTATATCTTTACTGGGTGCCAATATCAACATTTTTCCTTATAATAATGCATGTTGCTGCTGAAATACTATCATGGAGATTAAAATAGCATATTGTTTGCTTTTCTCTTGGCAGATAAATTGCACTGCACACACGTAATTGTCACACCACACAAAGCACATATTTTTTTGCAGTATACATGCAGCCCTACTATTTTCATATTGGCAGTGGGAGCAAATCTGCTCTGCGGGGATTGAAACATTGGCTTTGGAGAGCTGCGATAGCTCAGAAGACAGAAGGTAATCCTCCGGCAAACCCCGGGCTCATCCCAGCCCATCATTACATCTCTGTGACCCAAACCCCCTCCTCCTCCTCCTCCTCCTCCTCCTCCCGCCTTCTTCCTCGCTCTCTCTGAGAGAAAGATGATGCCTCTCTCAACCTTATTACCATTTCAAAGATTTCCCACAAAATCAGTCGACATGGCCCCGTATTAGACAGAAGGCAGGGGGCACAGCGCTCTCCGATTCCAAATGTCTCTGAAAGTTAAGACACTGGGAGGTGAAGCAATGTTGCGTTGTTATCCAGCCAAACACTTGGGCAAGTATCCCTGACCCGACATCAAAGTTGCAGTGGGGAGTGAGGCAAGGCTGAACCGTCAGGCTCAGATTATGCCGCAATCTAAGCCAATAAAGAGACATATACACAGATTCACTGAAAGGAAAGGGTTTCATGATTTGCTCCCTTTCCACGATTCAATACTTTGGCGTTGCAGTACTCAATGCTCTATTGTGGCCTCTGCAGAGAAAATGAGAGCTAATTTTGTTGGCTATGACTGTAAATGTAAGTTCATTCAATTTGTTGACTCTAAAACTAAATCTGATTGAAGCTGTTATCCAATTTAATATAAGCTGTTGCACTGTGTCTGGGTTGCAATTGGAGAATCATGGGATTTTCCCATGCAGCACTAACTCTTTAGTGACATTTAGGGATCATTGATCTATTCTCAGTTTGCAGAAAGAATGAATGAAGAATGAATGATATATTCTTACAGATAAGTTGATACTGTGATTATAGTTTTCAACAATGAGTGAAATTCTTCTTTGAAACTACAAAGGCAGTGATGAAGGTGAACCTCTGGGACTTTCCTAAAATAAAAAAACAAAAAAAACCCAAATCCTGCCTGATGGTTTCACCATCTTTCCTGGTATTGTGTCAGCCTCGCTACTTCAAAAGGACCCATCGTGACATACTGCGGTGATGTGATATTAAAGAAATAATACAAAAACCTATCCATTCATTTTTCAATTCCAAAGGCATGAAACAGCGGTGAGAGGATAAATAATGCTGACGCTTCTTCTCTGCTGCGTGCAAGGGCATTCATTCCATCAGGGCTTGAAAAGCCCTAGTGCCCCGGGTTCAAAGCACTATTACATGGCACCGTGTCTGGGCTTTTTCATCTCAGACGGGTATCTGGGGGCCGACAGGGAGACAGATAGGATATCAGAGCCAAGGATGATACAAGGATCGCCTCTTGAAAATCAATCGGCAGACAGTCCCACATTGGTCTTGCCTATTTATTTCTGCATCACTCTGTGTGAGGCCCTTCATCAGGGCAGGCTTCGAGAGAAAGTCCAAGACATAAAGGAAGAGCCGGTCCATCCCTGAGAGAGAAGGGTATGTGTGTGGGGCATGTGGGATCCTATTTTAGAGCACTATGATCCCAGCTCACCAAGCCATGATCACCACAGAGATAGACAGATAGATAGATAGACAGACAGACAGACAGACAGACAGACAGACAGACAGACAGACAGACAGATAGTAGATAGATAGATAGATAGATAGATAGATAGATAGATAGATAGATAGATAGATAGATAGACAGATAGATAGATAGATAGATAGACTCCTATCCATATTTTTCTGTAATGGTTCTGTCAACGTCATTTCTCATGCAGAGCTCATTCCTATATTCCATATTCAGTCATTCCCATATTCAGTTTGGAGGAGACTTCGTCTGCATGCATTTTACATTTTGCTATTTTATTATGTGAATATTATGTGAAAGCCTAATTTCAAATGCAAGGAATGTGATGTTTCAATGTTTCTATATTCCCATTGGTAAGCCACTGAACAGAACTGATGGAGCCAGATGAATTCTACAGGCATCTATAGGGGCCTATAGACGCCTCAAAAGATTTACTTGTTTCTATAAAATTGTCAGTGTTCCTGCACCTTCCAACTTCTCTACTTTTGCACTGAGAAAGTTAAAGGAAAAATCTGCACTAAAACACTTTAACACTGTTAAAAACAGCTGTTGGTGGGCATCCTAGTGGCTCACTTAGCTGGGGCGCATACCATGTAGCTGCAACACCCTGGGTTTGAATCCCGCCTGGGACCTTTGTCACATGTCATGCCGTCTCTCTCTCTCCCAATCTTTCCTGTCAACTGTCAATTAAAGGCCGTTAAAGTAATCTTAAAGCTGGACCTTACATTTCTGGGCCTATTTTGTTGTTTGGTGGTTAATTTTTCTTATTCCCGCAGATAACTGGCCAAACATAGACGTAGTGACGTCATGTTGAGGTATTTCCAGTGCAGCTACAGTGGAGTTCAGAAAATTTTTTCAGTTATCTGTAACATCAGCGGTAAATGTCAGATTTTTTAAATTATTTGTAGACTCGCCATTTTGCACCAACGTTCAACAATCATACAGGGAGAAATCCATCGCAGAAGAGGCAGAGAGACTAATTTCTCCACTGACAGCAGCCTCAATAGACCAGAATGCAATGCAGCCGTAAGACATGTGTTTTGATTAATGGGCACAACTTTTTCTTGCTCTTACTATGCTCTCACTATCGCTCTCTCCACCTACAGCTGAATACAACAGGTTCACGCCCGTTCTCTGGGGCTTGTCAAAAGCCATTCTGGGAAATGTAGGAAACCATTAATTGAAGTAGAAGTAGACTAGGCAGGTTGAGGGGAAGTGGGTACATTAAAAAAACCCCATTACAACACTTCTTGATGACTTGATGGCAAAATAACTCTCAGAATCCATTGAACATCACAAATGATAACATATAACAGTGTGAGTGGTGAGTGATGCTTTTCCTTTAAGGAGTCTATTGTTTGTTTATTTGGTCCGTGGCTGTGCAGGTCAACAGTAGCTTTTCTTACACTTCCACCTTTCTAGCCCTTCATGAAGAAAGCTGTCAGTAAAACACATCTTCAACATAAAGCCTGTGCCGGTGACAACGTGACCTTTAAAAATTCAGAAAAAAGAAAAAAAGGGGGAAAATGTTCCTCACTCTGCAGCATATTACATCTAAAGGTTAACGACACAACTCTATTCCTCCATCCATTCGTCTGCCCCACAATCCCTCGCTCCATCCCTTCATTTAGCATCCTTCCCCGAGGAAAAAATAGAAGTCCATATTTGCAAAATAAACACTTCAGCTGCTTGAGAATGAACAGGATTAATCATCTTACATCCGCTCAGGCAAATAAATAAATAAGCCACGCTTCCTGCCAGGTGCTTAAGGATGAGGAGGAAAGCAACAGGTTGCCAAACCTCTTTAACTGCCCTGGAACACAACACCAACAACACGGCTTGTCTAGGTTAATTAATAAGATGGAGGCGGCTATAGGCATACTCCTGAAAAATGCCAGGATTATCCGCTTATCCTCGGTATCCCAAAACCCCTATTTCTCTTCCAAGCTCCATCCCAGGCTAAGGCTTTGCTTAATAAGGTCTCTAATGTTAATAATCCTTTAGGGCTAACAGAGAGTAGTCATTGTGGTTTAGATAATGCAGACAAGACATGTTTGATGGGGCTAAATAGTAGTTTATTTTGAGCCTTGATAGCTGGCATCACAGCAGTGAAGACGTAACTTTAGATGCTGTTCTACTGACATGATGGAGTATGTACTGCAGGACTACAGCACATAAGAAGGAAGGCATACACCTACTGTATTATAGAGGAACAGTACAAATCTGATTTATAGATGCAAACAAAGGCACAGAAGGGAGATATGTGTGTATACGTATATGATTCCCGAGCAATTTGCAGCTGAAATTGTCTCCCACATTTTAGAAAATGGACCAAGGCAAAAATACATGAATATCAATGGGGAAATTCAAGCAGAACACTGACAGTGTATTATTTCATGTCCCCCTCATGTCCTCCCGTGGATATATAGTCAAGGCAATGTTTACATTCACAGTAAATGTAACTCGGCTGTTGACCATACTCCGGTTAAGATGTTATTTGGGATAAACTGTTTTGTCTTTGATACCCTGCGTCTCCCTGTTTCCATGAATAAACCAGTTACAGTTTTTTACAATTGGTTACAAGCATGTCTCAATGCTAGACTCACTTTTTCAAAACTCTTCACACTGTTAACACAACAGAAGTCTATGCGGACCAAACTGTGACTGACTCTTGCCTTGCTTTAACGCAAAATGCATTGGTTTATGGTTGGTTATGGAGACAAATTGTGAAAAATTATTGATTAAAATTGATTCCCATCTCAGTCCCATCTCATTACCACCTATACAGTAGGTGTGATGTGGACGAAAACATGTGGCCAAACGCAGGAGACCGGGTGGACTACGTAACATGATTTGTATGTTTTGTTTTTTGAGTAAACTATTACAGTATTGACTTTTGTTTTCCTTACAGCAATTTTCATTTACTCTCGTTTATTTTTGAATTACTTTATGGCAAAAAAGAGCACATTGAAGTTTTTCCTGTTTTCCCGTTGCATTCTTATGACTTGTTCTTGTAGTATACTGTAGAGGTACCATTCTTACTGTATTTTGTAATGGGAACTTTGTTTACTGTAAAATAAGACAATGTACACATTTCTTATACAATTAATAATAACAACAAAAAAATACTGTATATACACACAACAAAAAACTAGAGAGCACAAAATGATTTACTACATCAAAGATTGCCATAAAATGATAAATCTACTGTGATGCTACCTGTTGTTAGTGTTTTTTAGGTAATTGTGTTATGAGTGACAAAGTGTTGCTGTTGGAGAAAACTAGTGCTGGTGTTTTGGTAGAATTATTTGATTTTGACATATGCAGTATGCAGTGTTTTGGTAGTTTTGGTGCATTTTGGGTGTGAAATTAACTGTTAACAGACAACAGTGTGAAGAGACTGTGAAGACTCAGCATTGAGAAAAGTTTGCAACCAATTGTAAAAAACTGTAACAGAATATTCCTTTCCATCTGAGTTTTGCCATTAAAAAGGTCTGAAAAGTTTCGGCTGCCCTCCCTCTTTGACTGAGCAATAGTGGGTTACTTCTGATATATGGGAAAGAAATGATGACCCAAATACTCAGTGCTGCTCACTGTTTTTTTTGTTGACATCGAAATGTACTTATAACCCCGTGTGAGTTTGTGCACAAGGCGAAAAACAAAAGTCAAAAGAGTAAGATGTTTCCATGCCTTGTAGAATATTGGAATAAAGTCAGCAATCTTATTTATGTATTTTTATTTAACCTGTATTTACCCAGGCTCAATGAGCACACATGCTCTTTTTCCGCAGCGGCCTGCTTCACATTCATACAGTTAAACAGGCTTCTCATAATCAGAGCACAAGCTTACCTGGATTATTGTGATTTATGACGACAACATGCGTTGACGCAAAACCAGGTTACTTCAGCAACTGGGTTAAGAATGGAATTCTCCGTGCGTGTAAACATAGCCAACGTAAGCAAAATGTAATTAATGACACAAGCTGCTCTTTATTTCATTGTTTAAATGGGATCCAACAAAAGACAGAATGAAGCCGACGCTCGTTTTTTTCCTTTCCTAAAAAGGGGAATGAACAATCCACTCAGGTTTAGTATTTGTATTCTTCATTTAATGGCCAAGTAGAGAGTGAGACGAGAAAAGGGAGAAAGGAGAAAGCTCTGGTGGGAACTGATTGTTTCCAGAGGCGGAGGACTTAATCATTAAAATATCTTACTCTGTAAACTTATATTTCACTGTACATGAACTAACAACATGAAAGACCGACTTCAGCTGACTGTGCCATTACATATGCTTTTGACTGTGGTCTCTCATCACTCACTCTGAGAAGGTAATGGCAGTTGGCTTTAAAGGCCAACTCAGCATGATATGGCCGTCGTATTAAACAGACCCTGGAACAGCTTGGTGGGGTGTATTGCCTTACACAGAAAAAATTCCCTTTAACCTTGAGATGATCTGTGGATATGTGGATAGGTATGCATCTGTCTGTGCATGGTATGTCCAAACTTTTACCACTCCTGCTTATGTTGGAAAAATTTGAGGAAAACAGTTTAGTGAAATGATACTGTACTTCTTACATACGTAGTAAAACTCTTTTTCTGTAGTTCTCTCTCTTTCTTTCTCAGACACACACAGTTTTCCCCCCAACCACACACACACACACACACACACACACTTATTATCACGGCTTTCCAGAGGCAGCAAACCAGCTGCTGTTTCACTTTATCTTTTATAATGGGAACAGCAGCAGGCAGTCGGTAATGACATCTCAGCTCACAACGCTATTCCGACACTTCCTGTAGCATGACCCCAGAGTCGCTACGAGAAAACTGTAACTCCAAGTGCTGGCTGTTAGGGGAGAAAAAGATTGAATGATACACCCCCAATTATAGACTTAGTAGGGGACTCAATTCTATTGGGGTCTGATTGACACTCGCTGAATATAACAATCTTGCCAGCTATAGCTTGTGCTGTAGAACAGTGGTTTCAGGTTTTTTTTTTTTTCTCAATATTTTTAATTTATGGTGGAGAATGTAAGTGGGATTGCATGATTTAGAGTGCTTTTTTTTCTAACATCTTTAATGAGCTGTGTGAAAAGGAGTGACAAATCGCATTTAAAGGAAGGTGACACCAAGAGGGTTAACCGACATAAACATGCTTCTCCATGCCTATAAATTTCATAACAGCCTGCATTGCGCACCAATTTGGCTAGAAACTTGGCTGGAAACTGTGGGGAAAAAGCCTGAGACATGTAGCCAACTTGAACTGAAATTGTTTAGTCCAGATTCAATGTGATTGTGTTGCAAGGGCAATTTGAAAAAAAAAAAAGTTCTTCTTCAGCTGCTTGAGCTAAGAGTGCTTTCAGTAAATTCACTAAGAAATGTATGCAAATCAAGTTGTGGCGCAAACAACCCTTCGAAAAAAGCACTGCGCAAATAAATAACCCCCTTCATCACGAATTGCGTGCTTCAGCTTAAAAACTAATCCACCAAGGCTGGCACCCTTGGGCCCTAAAGTGCCCTTTATTATTGGAGCATTCTCTACTTTTTCCAAGGATAAACAAGAAAGGAAAAAAACTATGAAAATGTTTCTAAGACGCCGCTGTCCATTTGTGCATCGAAACTTATTGAATAACACACAATGATCCCTGTTCTTCAATGTCAGCCATGGATTCAAACAAAAACAGTGCATGGTCCTATTTGTTGGAGCATACTCTCAATCTCCTGCTGCCTGAAGCTCTACTCACTGGTAGCCCGAGCCTCTCCAGCCCCTCGGTCCATCCCAGCGATGCCTTTCCCCACACTAGCTGTTCTTGCCTCCTTTGCAGAATCTCCTCAGCGGTGCATTGTGGTTCATGGTATGAAGTATGGCTGAAGTGTGCGCTCCAATAAAATGTGGTTGGAAATAATTGTTGTCTCTTCGGTTTTGACAGTGGCATTCTTCTCTGCAGCCATAGTTGCCTCAGCTTGGAAATTGTATGTTTTTGTGCACTCATAACGAAAAAGCCCCGGCTCCTGACAGGTGTGGAGCCAACAGGGAACCATCCTCTAACAGTTGTACTTTTCAAAATCACTGTGCTAGTGATGTAAATTTGATGTGTAACATTCTGAACCCCAGAAAAAATACTCAAGTAGCATTGTAATTTCCAATTGCGCTGACACTCCTCGTAGACCTATGAAATTAGATGTGTGTTGTTTTGCAATGTTGCCTTTCTTTAACAATAATTATATTTTTATCTTGATGAAACTGTATAATTCAACTGTTTTTAGTTACAGGTAAAAATTACCGAATGACAGTTTATATGGATAACCACTGTGGAAATCGAACACTTTATCTTTTCTTTACCCATTGATGTACTGCACATACCCATATCTGGAGCTGCTCCACATAATGTGAGTGAGGAAGTGCAAAATTTATCAGACATGCTTGGGCCCTGAGAAATAAAAGCTGGAAACTGCTGGTGTAGCTGAATTGTTGATGACTTTATCCGAGGTGAACTCCTCTTCTCGACCGAAGAAGGTTCAAACTCAGGTCTCCCATGAGCCAGAAAATGCAGCGACCCATCAAGGCATTAGCTTTGGGAGGAAATACAAATGTCTTGGAGTCTCAAGCCAGGTTATAGCGAAGGTTTATTTCTTACTGGAATGAAATTAAATGGTCTTTCTTACAGTTTCAAAGGTCCGTGCGTCACTTTCCTCTGCTCTCAGCATAACAGGAGGGTAATATCGCTCTCCCCTCACAGTATGTCAAACATGAAACAGTATAACTAAGAACAATGCAACATTGCGTGCTAATCACAGTCATTTGATCAGAGCGGCCCTAACAGAGAATGCTGTTGGCTGAAATTTGGACGGCTTTGTACTGCCGGCTATAGGAAACATGAAGAAAGAAATGACCGAGTGAGAAATTGAAATGAAAAAGGCACTTGGCAGAGTCTCTATTCTGCTGCTTTCCTGTTCAGTTAGCTTGTCCATACTTTGTGCCTGCGCATTAATAAAAGTCTGAATATTTGGCTTTGATACCGCGTGGCCGATTTTTTGGTTGGGTTATCAGGGTAATGCTCCTTGACAGAGCCGTAACAGAAGGCTGGTGGATCAAAAGGCAGTTTGTTTTCTTTTCATCTTTCATACTCTCAGCCAAGACTTCATTGAGCGAGCAAGGAAGAGAGAGGGAGACAGAAATAGACAGAGTGACAACCTGGCTGGCTGACAGGCAGGCAGACAGGTAGAGAAACAGATTGCTGTCCTGGCTTTTCTTGGCCTGTAAATATCTGGGACATTGCTCATCAACACATTAATTTCCCTCCCCAGGCTGGAGGAGTTCTTCCATTAGCTCATACATAAGTATTTTGAATAGTTAGTTGCAGATGATTAATTCCCTCACATCAATTGGCTGCCTGCAATGGTATGAGTGTTCCACTCTTGTGAAATTCACATTTCTTTCTCATCTTTCATCTTGTGAGACTGTAATGTGTTAGATACAGGGTGTAAGTGCATGCTTGCACACATGCAAGGTGTGTATGTGTCTCTGTGTGTGTGTGTGTGTGTGAGTGTGTGGGGTGTCATTGAATGTTGTCTCTCTCTCTCTCTCTCTCACTCACACTCTTTCTCTCTCTAACTTTCCTGTCTCTCTCTATTGATAATCTCTCTAATAAAGGCAAAATCTTGAAAATAAAAGGGCCGTATTTAAACGATCCATGGCGCATGGTCTAAAGTGCATTTAGGGCGTGTCCAAATCCAAATTGCTAGTTAAACGACGCACAATGTGGGCGCAAAGTAAGGTGCAAGGCGCAAAGGGGTTGTACTAAGTCCCTTAATTAATCATAGGTGTGTTTTGGGCGTAACATGAACTCAACCAATCAGAGGGTCATCTCCCATTCCCTTTAAGAGCCAGGTGCGCTTGCACCTTGGCGCATTGCTATTTAAATGGCGGATTTGGCAAGTTGGAGAAACGAACGGTTTTCTGCTGAGGAAACGGATCTGCTCGTGCGCGATGGCGATGTGTGTGTATGTCGGGTGAAGGTAAGATGCCTTTGCAGTTTATTTTCATGACTTTTTGCTGGGCTGTGCTTTTTACACATTTACTGTGTTGTTTTTCTTGGTTGTAGGTTGCGTATTTAGCAATTGGCAATATGTGATGATGGGAGATGTACGTTGCGCATTTGGCACTGCGTAATGGTGAAAGCATATGGCAATTTGGCAACAAAATACATGTCAGGAACGAAGTAAATTTTCATAGTAGATGATCCTATTTTTCTATTTTGCATGGTAACATTGTGTGTGTGTGTGTGTGTTAAAGAGAGAAAGAGAGAGAGAGAGAGAGACGCATCGTACCATCTGAATAATGCGCCCTTTAAATAGCAGGAAAATACTGCGCCAGACTTTAGACCAGGTTTTTGTTGGTCAATGGCGCAATCACTTTCCGCTGCCTCAAGATAGCAATGCGCCAACAATGCGCCTGACCACACCTCATTATAAGACCAACACGCCCATGGGCGCACAGATGGGCGCAAGTACATTTGCTATTTAAACAACGTGGGCGCTGGGCGTGAAAATGACAACTGTGTCGGTCGGACACTAGCAATGACACTTGTGCTGCGCTTTTCAGTATGCAAGGCACCACATCCAAAATATATAAATAATCTAATTTAAAGATAAACTATTTTAATGTTAAGTACAGCCTCTCTCAATAGCTCCTGTTCTATAGATTGATGTTTTTTTTTTTAAATAATGGGTCACAACCAAAAATGGGTCACAGGCATGTTTCTGTTGGCCCCTACATGACAACAAGATTAATGATATTTTACTCCATGTGGTACTCACGATGAGATAGTAAATTTACTTATTTTGGGAAAAACATTTTAGAACTGTTCGATAGTTCAACTACATTTAATTTTAAAACTGACCAACCAATCTGGCTGACCAGTAGCTCTGTGCTACAGCGGCCCGTTCCAGACCTTTACGATCAGGGGACTTAGCAATAATAAAGAGCACTTTGTAACTCGCTTCTGTTTCAGCAGCCTGAAACCCTTCACCACCCATTGACCTTCCCTGAAAGACCCCATAAGGTTAATCCCCAGGCAAATAATTGAATCTTGACCTGGCTATTATTATCTCCCTCTAACCGTTCCACTCTGCAGGAGGCTGACCCCGTAAAAAGCCCCGAGGCCTCCTTCTGTTTCCCCTCTTCTTATGTGTGCACACATATGGACAGACACACACGTGCACAAACACTCTCTGGAACACTGGAACACACAAAACCAAGGACAGGCAGATCGAACAGAGGCTGAAACACAAACCCAACCACACACACATACAAGGAGACGAAGACACACACACACACATGTACTGTACACCGACACCAACACATTACACACACTGTGTCTGGGAGGGAGGAGCATGCCATCGTCTGCCAGTGGGTGGTAAAAGCTGTGTCTAAAGCGATCTCACAGACCCATGACTGCTGGGAGAATGAAATCACACCTGGCACAGGCCACCAACTGGTCAGGGACTGAGACACACACACACACACACACACACACACTCACACACACACACGCTGTTTTAAACAATTGAAAAGTACACTTGAGTGGTCAAAGAACGCTTTGACCGCACCTGCCTAACACACATTTATTCACGTTTATTCATGTATTCACACACACTGCACACCGTATGCACATGTGCACACACGTCGCATGCACACACACACACACACACACACACACACACACACACACACACACACAGAGGGAGGTCTTGTGACCACTGTAATTAATTCCTTCTCATCTCATCACTCCTGAGGGAGAATAGAGAGGAAGTGCATGTGTGAGGTCTCCAAAGAAAGATAAAATAAGAAAAGATGTGTTGGGAAAGTGAAGCTTACAAGCCATACATGCAACCTCTTGTGCTCTCATCACTGTATATTATCACACACACACACACACACACACACACACCTACACACACACAATTCTTATATACTCTGTGTCCTTACAACCATCCTCATGCACTCACGGACACATTTCACCTGTAAAACTCAAGCTTCACCTATTTCTCATACTTAAAACACAAAGATACAAAAAACATGCAGACACAGTCACACACACAGACATAAGGAAAATTAATACCTTAAATTTGCTTCTTGGTAAATACAGTTCCAGCAAATGACAACACTCACAGAGTCGCTCCGTCTGATTACAGTAAATGAAAAGCTTCATGGCAGGCAAAACCAACCACGCCACCAGTTTCATATGATTCCTGTAAATCTGAATTAAAATTGAGCCTAGCATGATGTTCAGTTAGAATGGATTCAATTGCCAGCAGTCATACTGACAGAATTATATGACATATTATATATTTTTTTATACTGCAATTCAGCTATGGCAAATGTTTACCTGCATTCTGGGTTCAAGAGAAGCTGATTGTGTTGAGACTGAGCACTAAAGTAGACTGCCAACATGAATGAAACACCAACATGAAGTGAGTTAATTGGGTGTTAGGTCACTCTAAGGTACCACAACCACTTCAATGTGCTATTTCTTTGCTAGAACTCCCATTACTTGGAATGGGATTTAATTCATTGGTTTTTAATTCATTTGTGTTTTGTTGATGGTAAAGCACTGGCTCTGGCACTGCTCCGGAGACGGCCATGGCTTGTGGCCTTCATTGTCTCTGTGCTCACCGAACTATTCAGAGATCAGTCGTGCCCTGTGAATGGAGGCAGTGGATAAAGGCGATCGCTCAGAATAGCTTTGAATGAGCTCCCACTGACCTTCTGCTCTGAGGGGTGGCGGACCTAAACCTTGCCAGGAAAACGCACCACACCTGCTTCCAATATACAGTGCCGTAGTATTACAACCACCGTGACTTTTTCCACATTTTGCGGTGTTACAGCCGATAGTGTCAGAGTGGGTTTTTAGTTACATCTTTTTTTCTAATTAATTTAAAAAAATGAAAAGAGTCAGTAAGTGTTGAATCCCTTTGCATTGACACTCAAAATTGAGTTAAGGTGCATCCAAAAAACCTTTGAATGTCGATGAGATCTCTCTACATCTTGACTGGTGTCCACCTGTGGCCGATTGATTGGACGTGATTTAGAACGAAACAAAGGAACTGTCCCTAGAATTCAGATATGGATTTGTGAGGAGGTTTATAACTGGGGAAGGGCATGTATTGGGAGCGTTGGGAGGGAGCACAGTAGGCTCTATCAATAGGAAAAACTGTTAAAAAATAGAACAACCCAGACTCTTCCCTAGAGATGGTCGTCCAGCTACTGTAAACTGAGCAGCTGAGGAAGAAGGACCTTGGTCAGGGAGGTGACCAAGAACCGAAGGATCGCTCTGACAGAACTACAGAGCTCCTTGGCTGCGATGGGAGATCTTGCTGGAAGGACAACAGTCAGTGCCACACTTCACAAATCTAGAGCTGTATGGCAGAAGCAGCCAGAAGGTAAAAAACGCACAACAGCAGCCTGGAGTTTGCAAAAAGGCACATGAAAGACCCCGAGAGCAGAAGGCAAAAGACTCTGTGGTCTGATGAAATGAAAATTGAACTTTTCAGCCATAATGCAAAGCCCTGTGTCAGGCGGAAACCGGGCACAGCTCATTACCCATGTAACAGCATCCCTACCGTGAAGCATGGTGGTGGCAGCATCAGGCTGCGGGGCGGCTCTTCGGCGGCAGGGACTGGGAGACTTGTCACGATAGAGCGAACAATGAATGGAGCCAAATAAGCAAAGACCGTAGATGGGGGTGACAATTTCTGTTCCAACAGGGCAATGACCCTAATAAATGACCCAAATCAACACTGGAATGGCTTCAGAACAAGCAGTGGCCCAGCCAAAGGCCAGAATTGAATCCTATTGAAAATCTATGGAATGACTTGAAGATAACGGTTCACAGGCACTCCACATTCAACTTCACTGAGCTTGAGCATGGGAGAATGGGAGAAAACCGCAAAATCCAGATGTGCCAAGATGAGACTTGAAGCTGTAATCACTGCCAAAGATGCTTCTAGAAAGTATTGCCTTGAGATTGAATTCTTATTTTCTGTATTTAATTTCCAATCAATTCTAAAAATTCTAAAAATATGTTTTCATTATGGGGTATTTCGTATAAATTGTTGACAAAAATCACAATTTAATCCATTCTGAATTCAGAAAAAATGCAGAAAAAGTCAAGTTGGGTTGAATACTGAAACTGAAGGCGCTGTACTTTGTAGCCCTTATTTAGCCAGATATTGTCTCTATTTTGACAGTTACCTGTAGAAGCAGCCAGCGGGGGATGAGCTGTGTCTTCTGTCTGGGCTAAAATCGAATCAGAATGTGAAAGAAGATGTCAGCTCATTATTGGAGATGCTGTGCAGTCGTTTATGTACACACAGACACACACACACATACTGACACACACACACACACACACATATACTCACATACTCACATACTCACATACACACATACTGTATATACACAGGCATACATGCATGAGACACACACACTTATATACACACTTTCTCCCTCTCTCTCTCTCACTCTCTCTCTCTCTCACACACACACACACACACACACAAACACACATACCCTTATGTCTGTCCATATATCTGCTAAACATGACATGCTTCAGAAAAATAACACTGTTGCCACATCGCAACAAGTAACAGTAACAGCATAAACACATAGAAGGGTTAGTAAGCCATTTGTTGCCATCAGGATGAAGGAGAGATAGAAATGACAACGCAATGACAGCAATTTGCTTTATTCACATGGCGGCTATATTTGCTTTACGTCACACTCATGGTGGAAAAATCGAAATTATCCTTGGGAATCATAGAGAGATGAGCAGAGGTGGAAGCCACATTACCCAAGAAGGAAAAAAAATAAAAATTCTGCCTCTGCATCGTCATTTCTATCTTTTCGTCATCCTGATGCCAACAAATGGCTTATTAACCTTTATAAATATTTATAGACTATTATTTGTTGCAACCTTAACTTAGGGGCTGCAAATAGTTTTATTAGCAAAACAATTTATGAATACATTTACAGCACATTCATAAAGGATTAGAAATACTTAGGAAAAGTTATAGCTTAAAGCTGACTTATAACACCCATAACATTCATAAATAATTTATGAAGCATTTACGCATTACTTGTTGATGATCAGCAAATAATTTATACATCATTTGTAAAATAAATGTCAAATAATTTAGGTTTGTATGTAGGTCTAACTGTACTGTGCATATATTACAATAACATTAGGTAATGATGTACAAAATTTGTAATGTAAACAAATATTTATAATATGAAAAGTATTTGATTCATCATTAACTTGTAGTTTAAGGCTGCTAAACTTTCATTATTCTCAAGTGTTACCAAATTTCCATATTGTATAGAATCCATAACAAGTCTCCTATGATATTTTCAAACAGCTAGACTCACACATTCATTACTGTTTGTGACAGTTCATGTTTGATTATTATGAGATATTCAACAAACCAAGCACAGTTGCACAGGAACTGTCAAGTATGTAGGAAAAAGATGTGAAAATATTAAGTCATCTTGGTTAGTCATCACATGGCTGCTGTCGGGTAAAAAACCTGCATCTCCAAAACATTGACTTTTCAGGAACTAAGAAAAACAGCCTTGTTTTTAGCTCGATGACAATGCATTTTTTGACATCCTCTGGGCTTTGAAAGGGTTTCAAAAGCCCAAGAGGTCAGAGAATGTTCTCACAGAAAACCATGTAACCTTTCAATTGAAGTGAAAACATGAAAATCACCAATATTGGAGTTACAAGGTTTTCACACAACACCAGTGAGATGTTGTTGCAAACCAGGGTGTTTAAATCCTGAACATAAGCGGGCTTCACACATAATGTAGGCTCACTTCTCATAAAACTGAAACACACACACACACTGTGTGTAAGCGCACATCATTAATGTGTTCCAATTGTAAGCCTTTGAATATGATCCTGTAAAATAGTCTATAATAATAATAGCCTATCCAAGGAACATGATTAGACCCTCAGAGGAATTAATGGGCAGATATTGGGATTGAATTACACGGGTAAGGACAGCATTATATTACTTTTGTCAGCGATTTAGCCATTTAATTCTTGTTGGCTGCTGGTCAATGAATTTAGTCTGTGACAAACACAAATGATACTCTTATATTACCGCTTTTAAAAAATTATGGCACACGAACTGAGATAATTTCAATGGGATGATGCGGCTGTTATTTTTCCTCCTCAGATGGCACCGAAATGTTTCTTATTTACTGCTGCATTTATAACATTTTAGTGTGTGGTGCTCATCCATGAAGTATGATACCCAGCACCACCAACACCACAGGGACCATCCAGAAGTTAGTAGTCACATTACGCCCCATAATTCACAAAACTCCCATGCTCTGGGTCTCACTTTGAAGTACCGACACCTGTTTTCGACCCTACTGCGCTCCCCCTTCCCTCCCCATCGTCCTCATCCTCCTCCTTTCTCCAGGGACCGAAGCTTTTAATGTCCTGTCTCATCTCTTACGGTTTAGATGCGCTTTACATTTGGTATTCACCATGAAACCGGTCGCCCACGTGTGCCGACCTTGCGGGAGACCTGCTCTGCCTGGTAAAGGAATCTGGCCTCTCCTGGAATGCCAAACGCCATGAGGAACGTGTGACCCTGGCAGGTATCATGTGGAGAAAGGCAAAGTGCCTTTGCCACTGTACTGCTTGGTGTGGTTTATCATTTTGGCATGACTTAAGTACTGGACAGTGCTGGGATTTTGATCAGCTCATTTGCATCACGCCCTTATGTAGCACACGATCTGAAAATAATTGCTCTGCTAAATGTCACTGCAGTTGTAGTGTCAGAATTGCAAGAACTAGAAGACTAATTCCTCAAGTCAAAATAAATAATAGGAAATTAAATTATCTGATGTGAAATTACTAACACTCATAGTGTTACACAGTGGACTGGAAGTGATTTAACAGGTCAATAAAACTCAGACGATTATCAAAAGAGAAGATGGCTTTAATAATTTCTACAAACATATGTACGCATGTGGATACACGCACACACACACACACACACGCCAGTACTATCTGTTGCTACTGTAGTATGGCTACGTGGCTTGTGCTGCATCTGCCAGACAACTGTTTGTATTCAGGACAGGAAAAACAGCGAGGCACCTCCATACACTGCAGCTCCCTTACCAGCTATTTGGAGTCGACCACCAAACACCTCATCATCATCTCTGGCTTAACTGTGATTAATGTGCTGTGCCCTGCAGGGGTTAAAACAACCGCAGCGTGCGCCATTTATTGGCTTCCCCTATGTGTTTGTTGACAAGCTGTCCGGGACACACTTAACATATCATCCAGCACGGAGAGGAGGTTGCATGGCAGCTACTTCGGGGTCAAGGGGTCGGCTTATTACATTACCATCTGTTAACAATGGAGCTTCCTCTGATAGACAAATGGATGGACGGACGGACGGGCACGGGAAGCTTCATCACACAGAGTGTGTCGTGGCTTCATGGAATACCGCACCGTCGCCAGCACTCACAGAGGCATGTGACTTTCCAGCAGCCAATAGGGGCGAGAGGAATGCAGGGGTTGTAATCAGAAACACATGTTGGTGAGTGAGAAGGCCCCGTCTGCCGAGGGAGGATACCGAGCGAGCAGACAGACATAGCTCTGCTGACACACACACACACACACACACTTAGACGCAGACACACAAACATGCACACACAAGCAGAAACGCGCACACACACACACACACACACACACAAAGGGCTTTGTGAAAACATACCTAAACAGGGAAATGTAGGACACGTCATTTATTTTGCCTCGGTCCTTGCTCCCTCCTCAGCATGGCTCCGGTTCAAACCGAACACAGTCTGAGAGGGGAAAGGGGAACACAGCCAGGCTACTCAAGATTTAGCAATAAGGAACAGTCAAAAGTGATAAAGTATCGTTAGATGTTCATTTGACATTAAGAATAGTAGCTGTTTCTCCCTCGCCGGAGCCACAGCTACAGCTATCCCTGCCCTCGACAAACCGCGGGGCCTGTGCTATATATACAGGCAGGAAAAACACGGCAAAAGGGCCTGGTCATTAGTCATTTTACTGTGATGGGCCCTTTGGCATGTGCAACAGAGTTAAGACGGTACTTACATGCTGACTTTATGTGCTGACAACAAAAGCAAATTGCCTGAATAATGCACAAGCAATAACTGTTTAATTATCATATCACAATGAAGATGATATTAGTAAATGCTGCTCTGTAAAAACACAAAAAGCCTCATAAATAAAATCAGCCAAGATGTATTTCTTCTTTTAATTCCATTTTTGTTCATTTATCACCCACTGTAAATTGTAATTTACAGTTTTATGCGCCCCTTCCAAAATTGGACACAGCTAATTTTATTTCCCGGGCTGCTAAGCTTAACGATAAAGTGGGTCTTGAATTTATGGTGGTTTCCACTGGCTAACCAGACCGGTCCAATAGCAGTATCAATCAGGGAGGAAACTGCTGCAAGGCCAGTGCTTTGTGAAATTAAGACTCTGCTCCGGACTGCACAGCTCCCCAGTGTGCAGCTTCAATTACACCCTGGCCCTTCTCTTAGCTATGCCTCTGCTATCCTTTTGGGACGGACCTCTTTGCAATAGCTGTGGAAAGATTTGCATTTTTTAAATCTATTTCAATAGCAGAGGTAGGATGTCAAATTATCTGACTCTCTTTTTTGCTATAAATTCAATTTGCTCTGGTTAATTCTACGGGATACAGAGGTTTCCGATGAGGGAGCGTGGCTGGAAGGCCGGTATTTAATTTGGGTTTTCTGGTCAGGTGCACAGAGGAACATGCTGTCCTGTTGACAAATGTAAAGTAACTGGTAAACGTTCCTTCTTTCTCTTCTGCTCTCTTTCACAATAACCAAAGCAAAGGCACAGCTCTCTAAAGCTGTTTGAAGCCATTCTATGTTTAATATATTTTCTTAACCCACAAGAGAACATCAGTGTTCTTCTTATGGAATGATTAATTAAAAGAATATAAAAAGCAGTAATCATAGATGCTGTTTTGCTGGGACTTTGCTGTTTAATGGTTTTGTTGGACAATCTCTCCACTGTAAATAGAAAATGACCACCCCTTCTACAGTATGACTAAAATATCCTTTTAACGTTCAAAAACCGAGTGGCACTGGTGTTTTCTCCACTCAGAAATATGTTTTCCTAACTCTTACCCTGAAATTAGTTTCACAGCAACTGCAGCGGGTCAGTGAAAATGCTGCTCTAGACTTGCAAAGTGTGCTGGCTTTCTGTTCTGCCTCAGCATGACTAGACTGGGCACAGAAGCGTAAGCAGACAAATACCCAGATCCAGATTCGGCACTTAATGAGGTGTGTTGTGGCGCTGCAGTGACACCATGGACATGAATTGGGTCTGAGGGACCAGTGTGACAAAAATAAACAGCCCATGCTTGTGCAGTGTGATAACATGATATTCTATTACAGTACAGTGTTAGAGTCAAAAGTGGACTGGCTTCTACAGTAGTTTTCATTGTGGAAGAAGAGGGGGGGGATATCTACAAACTGAATTCATCCCGAAGGCAAACGCTATACAACAAAACAGAAGGCATGTTGAATCAGTGCAAATTGCTTAAATCTCTTACTGCACTATTTCCTCTGGGATGCCTCTGAACTGTTGAACACAGAGAAAGTTCTTACAGCATAATTGAAATATCTCTGGTCTCTGGTCATCAGCTTTGTTAAAAACTCACACTGGTGTTGTTAATAACTACAAAAGAGTACGCAAATCAAGAAGAGATTCAATATCAAAAAAATATTGTGTTGAGAGAGGAGGATACATACAAGTTGTTTGATTGTACAGTATGCTGTATGATTCACACTGCAAAAAACATCCATCAAGTCATTTAGTCTCATATTCAGCCTTAGAAGTCTTATTTTTCTTAAACCAAGAGAAACATTATGCCAATGAGGTGAGATAACTCGACTTGTTTCCAATGCAGCTTCACTTGTTTCAGGAATTTTCTAGAAATCAGTTCAGAATAAGGCACTGCTATCAAATGACAAACAAGTTGATTTGCATTGGAAACAAGTGAAATCATCATTTGTTTTATAACGCCACTGGCAGATTTTTTCACCTATTTTAAGAAAATTGTGATTTTAGGACTCAATAATAGACTAAATGACTTGTTAAGAGGAAGATTTTTTTTCCAGTGCAGTTCGATTCAACGGGCTTTATGGGCATGAAAGCTGACAACAATATTGCCAAAACATCAAGGTTGCACTGTTCCTTCTATTAAATGTCGCGTCCCTTAAGAGAGCTCTTATGATAATAATGTCAAGGAGAGAGAGAACGGGAGACAGAGAAAAGGGGAGTAAGTCAAGAGTCAGACTGACTTTCCAGACAGGCCAAAGAGGAGAGGCATCCTTGAGGTTGACGTCGATGTGGAGAACTAATCTGCCTGCGGGCTGTGATTCAGACCCAAGGTGAGCCCTGTGACATTTTGAGCTGATTAGGAATTTCACCAGCCTTAGCCTTTTGTGTCGTGTCAACTGCTCTGACATTGCATTACGCCGTTTCATTATCATGCAGTCACATCTAATAAGGGCTTCGTCCTCCAACCTGGCGAGAAGCATTAAAGGCCTTTTTAATGCATGGTGGCCTGAGAGGAGGGGTAAAAAGACAAATCAAGTCTGTAACTGTTAGATAAGTGCGACTGGGCTTTTGGCCCAGAACAAATTGCATTACTGTCACATTATGTCCCCGGTATGCATGAATTAAGCAGTGACTGGGCGACTCTCACCCCCCTCACTAACCGACTCCCGAAACCTTCCCATCCACTCCCGATCTTTCATTATTTATTTTCCATCAGGGAGGAGAGACAGGCCCATTCACAGACTACCTCTTCCTCTTTCCATCCCATTTGCATGGGGAACAATCTGACACTTTCACCCGCTCAGCTGTTGGAATGTGAGAATTGCACTGGGAGAGGAGTTTATAATGGAGTGTGGTTAGTCGATGGCCTTTCTGCGCTGATTCAGACATTGTGAGATGATGAGAGGGCTTTATAGAAAGAGGATGACTCCTCTGCCAACACTGCGACACTCAGAAAATATATGCATTTTCATTCAGGTCAAATGTCAGCCATTTTGGCTCTGTAAAAATAGCCAGTATTACTCAAAGAAGGTCTCCGTGCCTCTTGGCTGGAACAGAAAAAGGCCAAAGACGTTTGGGAGTTTGATTTCTCACCCACTGGCATGTCTGAGAGCCCTTGTCGGACTTTCCCAAGCCTTGAGAGGAGCGACGTGTCATCTTTAGACTGACGTCTCGTCCAAACAGATTAATGGTAAGATATGTCCATCTCGCCACCCTGGAAGCGGAGCGTCTGAGTGGACAAAAACAGAGCGGCCCGGAGGGGCCAAGCTGTCTCTCCCCGTCTCATCGTTACAGCCTGTCTGCCTCCACATATGCAGACTTGGCTGCTGATTAAATAGACGCTGTTGGACATAAAAAAAAAAAGAAACCCTCTGTGTACATCAGAGTTCACAAAAGTCACATCCTGCAAAACAGTGTGTATATGAGATATGAATTTGGCTGAACAGAGGGATGGGACATTGGCTGACCAAGAGCCGAAGGGGAAGGACAGGACAATGTCATGGGACACGTAATGAATATTCCCCATCTATATCTGTCTAATTGTTTATTTCCTGAGTGATAAGGCCAAAAAATGACACAATGGAGTGGGAGGAAGGAGGGCGGAGATGGGTTCGGCGGAGCTCCCATTCTCCTGTTTTCCATTTAAAAAGGGAAACATGACCCGCTAGCTATCTTAGTATGATGAATAAGAATAATGGGATATGCAGGCTACCGTACACCACCAGAAGATACTGCGCCATGCGCTGTACCTATTTCATATCCACGTCATTTCATCTCTTTCCTCGCTCCGTCTCTCTCTTTCACTCTCTCTTTCTCTCACTCTCTCGTTCCTGCGTAAGCACAGAAAGGCGGCTATTCTTAGCACACTCCCCCGCAGGTGAATTATGGATGAGATGAAAAGCTCATAATGATATTTGGCTGATCAAGTATCATGCTAAAATGCCACTTAAAGTGTGATATAACTCCCTGGGACAGGGAGCTTTTTCCCTCTCCTCTGCTTCTCCTCTCCCCAAGGATGTGTGACACCAGAGAGAGCGAGGGAGGGAGAATTGTATCATTGAGGCGGCTGAACGGAGGAGATATGAGACAGACAGTCAGGCTGACAGACAAACAGCCATGGTCATTGGGGGCAACCAGTAGGGAGAAACACTGTCTGGGAGCAGATAATAAGCTATTGCCTCGGTGGGTTATTGCCACACGTCCAGTGGCGGATTCCACGGAGACCTCAATTCTCCGTCACTTAAAGCCAGGAACAGCCTGTCAAGGCCCGACACGTGACTCAGCCAGGTGTGTCTTATTAATTTTGTAATTTATGACTTTGACTTCTCCCTGATTTTTAAATGCCTCCAACCCCCCCCACACCCCCAAGGACTGGGTTATGGCTCATGTTTGAAATTCATAGAAAGCTCGGTCATGTCATGCATTTGGGTGGAAACGTCTGTTCATGCATGTGATGTTCCGTTGTATGAATTATCCTGTCCCCATGACAAGGTTACGCGCCCAACCACACCGCTGCATACCTTATCTGTAAAGGAGACATGATGTATTTCTATAGGTTCTGCTTAACTTGCTCTATCTTATAGTAAGGCGTGACCTTGAAACATAACAGAGTAAACATGGTGGGTCTCGAGTGTGTTTCTGAGTGTGTTTTTCTGTGTCTGCATTGTATTGATGAATTCTTTGTACTGCTGAATAGGTGAGGTTAGCAGAAGTTTACACAACTCTTGCTATAGAAATACTACATTTTTGCAGTGTATTATTTGTTTGTATTATTGCAGCAAAGACTACATTTTTTTTCAGGGACAAAAATGTGTGAGCTGTCCAAATATCACTATCACTGACATACTGTATCAGTAGCCTTGGAATGAGGGGAATATAAATCGATGATACATACTGTCTATACTGTGTTATGTGAATGGTTAAATGTATACATTGCAGGAGTCAGGCAGTTCACTTGATGTCAACAAAGATGGAACGCAAGGCACTCTGGGATATAAAAGAGATAAATGAGAGAGGAAGCTGAGAGCAGGCTGTTTGTTGTCGAAAATAACCTGTTTTTAGTGTCCTTCTGCCTTGGATACTTTTCAGTAGTTGGGCAGCTCCTTACTAAAACTACTGCATATGTGTGAGTTTAATTACCTCTCAGGGGATTTACCTTTGCAGTGATTGCCATTTTCAAAGCCTCCTTGATGCCAAACACAACACGACCCGTGCAGGTGTGGCCTTACCGTTCGCTGGGAAGTGTCTCGCTGAACGGAAAGTGTTTAAGTGCTTTCAGCGGGGGCGCTAAAGGAAATCATCTCAACCATGAATATGAAATGACCCAAGGTGTACATTGGGAGATCTCAAATATGTGTTTGGCCCCGGTCCAACAGATAGGAAAGACGACTCCTGCATAATATATAGAAAATGAAACGTGGAGCGCTAATGGCATTGACAATGGGTTTGAGAGGTGTCTTTAGCGTCGCCAGGATTTGTTTTGGTTCCTGATGCCTGTAAAATTCCCCATTTCCCTGAGAAGAAATGGTTTTTGCGGATGCTCCATGGGGGCTGCTAGATCAATGTCAGATGTGACACTCTGTAAGCTGCTGTTTGTTTTCACAGCTTCTTTTCATAGTCGATGAGTATGCTACAACATGACAGATACCGGGGAGAACATCAGTCTAGTGTGCCCTTCAGAGACGTCCCTTGGAAATAAGTGTTTGTACGATACACAGAGACAAACAGATCTCCTCTGTGCTCCTTCCTACTGTGTTTTAATGCTTTCACCATGTTACTTTTTTTTTTTCTCCTGAAATAAATCACACACTTATAAATATGCAACGCTCACCCGGGTAGTACCCACGTGCAATGGGACCAATTATTCATATTACCACAGTACTACCACAGGACATGATGAAATTTAACTTCTAAAAACTTTAAGAGTATAAACACACCGGCAATACTAGAAGGCTTATGATCTAAATTAATTTGTGAGGAAAAAAAAATTCCAGCTCCCAAGCTATGTAAATGTATCCTCAGCCAAAATCGCTTTGGCCCTTGTCATCCGAGTTATTTACGACCTCTCATTACCAAATGACTTTCACACAGGGCTGTATACTGTATCCTCTCTGGTTTCACTTCATATATAAAAAAGAAAATCCACAGAATTAACGTTCTGGAAAATATAGTAGTAATAAAAAGCGTTCTGAGCTCTTGTGCGCCGCTAAAAACGTTCCCCCTATTCACTCAAATCAGCACAATTAACC
Source organism: Centroberyx affinis (assembly GCF_046629955.1). Classification (NCBI taxonomy): domain Eukaryota; kingdom Metazoa; phylum Chordata; class Actinopteri; order Beryciformes; family Berycidae; genus Centroberyx; species Centroberyx affinis. The sequence continues at coordinate 119,094 of NW_027280367.1, forward strand.
TGCAGGAGAGAACATCGTGTTTTAATTCATTACCGCCCACGGCACGACAATAGGCATCTGTTCAGCAAACCTGCATTTAGGAGCCGTTCCTCAGACTGACAGGGCTTCTACACTGAAGGCTCTTTCCACTGTTTCTCTTTGGCTTGAATGGAAACAAAAATAGCGTTCCTGAAAATAAAATACGAATGAATGAAAGCACAGTGAGATCTTCATTTTCAACGTGAAGAGAACATTTTACTCCTACATTTAAACTAGTCTACTGTTTGAGTGTGTTTGCAGTTATGAGTTTTCACACATCATCTCAAACCCCCAAACTTTCGGCGAGTGCCAGGCAGTCTATCAGCTTTATCATAGGTGATACCATCTGGCACGCCGGGGCGATGATTGAGTGACTGCTGAGTGTATGGCATATTGCCGCCTGGCAGGTGGATACATTAAACCTGTCCCACTAGTGTCAGCAATGGCAGGCATGTTGAACACTCCCTCTCTGCCTTCGTTGACATCTTCGGGACGCTCCAGTCGAACATGCATAATTTCTGAAGCAGGCTCCACGCCTCGTTCTATACATGCCAACCGCGGGTGACAACAGAGCTGCTGTGGGAAACATGCTGTCACGGATGATACAGAGGCTGCATGGCTGTCTCAGAGACAATAGTAGGACTCATATGGGGAGGAGAGTGACTTCTGACATCTGCATGCCGGCATCGTGAGATGACAACGCATGGGGTTGTGTTGGATGGTACTGGGGAGATACACAGTGTAACATGCCAGTAATGTAGAATGGCCTCTTGGATCAACTTGGCTTGGGGGGATAAATTGACCAATAATGTGGCTTTTACTGCATGTGAGGAGACACAGTTTATATTCTACAGCATTTCTGAATCATTCCTTTCACGTTCTCCTATCCAAATATTAATTTGCACGTGATGGCTGGTAGATATGACCATCCAAAAGATCACTCTTATATCCAGGGGCGGATCTGATTGGCCACCCTCGGTGCTACCCCAAATTCTCTTGTACATCATTGGCTGTTTAACTCTGATGCCTGAAATGTAAGGTTGCGTTGTTTTAAGTGACCAAGGCGCTGAAGAGTGTGACAGGTGTTTATTTTTTTTTTCCAGATATTTCACAGTCCAGTTCAGGCTCTGTCTTTCACCCAAATAATCACTGGACAGTACGAGTCAAATGAGTCCTTACAGTAACAGAAACTTTGTCCTGTATGGAGCAATTTGTTTCTGAACATATTCAAACTTATTTGCTGAAGCTTGAGTCAACAATTACTTAAAAACAATCTGACTATATTGCATTATAAGCTTGGTTTTACACTTCCTGCAGCGAGCCCGGTTCGAATCCGGCCCGTGGTCCTTTGCTGCATGTCCTCCCCTCGCTCTCCCATGCCTTCCTGTCTCTCTCTCACACTGTCTCTATCAAATAAAGCATAAAATAAAAATAAAAAGTCCTAGAATTGCCTCTGCTTATATAATTCTTCAATTTAAACTTAAACTGTACATTCAATGCTGCAGCTGTATTATACAAAATTTCCACACAAGTGTATATTTTGTGCAAATATTGATGAAAACCAAATCTCCATAAGGGATTAAACGTCCCATGTGTTTACGAGGATAATTCATGCATGAGGCCCATTGTATTTCCAGGTCCATGCAGGTAAGGGACAGGCTTCAATGACATTCCTTTGGCCCGAAATGCACCGACTATGAGTATCCCCACAGAGATGAAGCAGGACTTTCCTGTGCCTGCTGATGTCATATCCCTGCAGAGAATAAGCCGAGAGTGTTTCCTGTTGATGTTAGGATGTCAGCTCCCATCTGTTTGTGCAATCATACCGAAAGGCAGACATACAAAAAGAGTCAACCGCCTCCACCGGGAAACATCCTGACCTGGCAACTGGTCAACTTTCACTGACCGCACCTTCATCCTCCCATTAAAGTCAGCCCCCCTATACACTGATACACACACGCACACAAGCACACACACACACATACACAAAGTCAGCCTGTGATCCACCACTACCCAGATCAGGTTTCCACAGTTACCAGTATGCCGTCCAATATTTCCCGTGTAGAACAACCTATAACTCAAAATAAATCAAGTGTAGAAACATGGAGCCTGTAATAGCCGATACCGCATGGAGTAGAGAGTGGGCATGGACGTTACGAGTAAATTCTCCTGTTTAAGGCCTGAATGAGTCATGAATCTTAAGTATTTACATTTGCATTTGTATTTCAGTGCATGCACACATGCTATTTAAAACAATATATTCATGCTTTGGGATTTGAGGCCGCACCACAGCAGTTACCATTAGTTATGTACCTGGGATAGGCTGTATATTCAGCATGGGAAAGGAAAAAAAAAAAAAAAACTACAATGTCTTAAAGTGCTTGAAGGTGATGAGAAGCAAGGTTACCAGAGTTGTAAATAAGCAGAGAGACAGAGAAAGAAAAAAAAACCCTCACTCCCAGCTAATGTAAACGTCAGTTCTACATTCACTGCTTAAAACTTCCAGGAAATATTGAATAAGCGCCATCAATTTTCCATCGTTTACAACAACAGAGATTGTAAAGCAGCGAAGTGCTTGCTCTAAATCAAGCGCTGTTGATGATCATTTCTGGGCTTACTGATTAATAGGATCTGCTATAAGGAAGGACGCGGGTCCGTACATGAAGGCCCATAATAAAAACCCTATGGAGAAATATGGTTCTGGTGCTGCATGCGGCTTGGATTGTCCCCTATTCTGGCTGTGGTTTTGCAGCTGCTCTGAGGAAATGGGGCTGTGTGCACGGAGGGGAGCCCACAGTCCTCAGGGACCCCCCCCTCCACCCCACCCCAACTCCATTTGACAGTAAAATGTTGTCTGTTTGTGTGTGTGTGCCATTCTATTTGTGCTTCCAATTGTAAGAGTGTGTATGTGGGTATGGAAGGTCATCCATGCATGTGCCTATTATGTGTGTCTGTGTGTGCACATGTGTATGCCTGTGAATGTGTTCGTGCACGGTGTGTGTGTGTGTGTGTGTGTGTGTGTGTGTGTGTGTGTGTGTGTGTGTGTGAGAGAGTACACGGCTTGACTCCTGTTGTTGACACTGGCTCGGTGACAGGCTGAACACTCTGCTCTGTTGAGGAGTGGGAGTCCCGCCCTGCTTGCCCCTTTGTGGAGATGAATATTAATAATTCAAAGTGATCTCAATCTCGGCTGGCTCTGAGGCTGTTACCCATTACCCTGGGATGAGCCGATATTGCTTTTGCATGAAAGGCCACAGACAGGAAAAAGGCAGAGGAGGAAAACTGTGATGCGGCGCTAAAAGGCACCCCTGAGGTTTCTGCTATCAGCTCAACCGGTGTGAAAGAAACGTATTGCTATGAGAGCACAGACAAAAAAAAGAAACCCCCTCCTTGCCCCTGGCCTAGATATGCACCCAGCTGTCTCTATTAGAAAGCCGGGGGTGTGTACAGAGGGCTGATTTCTTATTTGGAGCCTTTACACTACCAGCAACCCGTAAAACGATAAGAATCTGTTTTGATGACAGCCTAAAGCGGTCGTACAAGCGCACACATTCCAAAAAATCTTCCACCCATTTACTCTCCAGCATTTTGCTCTATTCTTTTTAATTCCGCCTATTTTTTTTAAGCTCCTGCTGAGTAAAAATGGCTTCCCGCCTACAGGGAGAAATGGAGGGTAAAGAGGTTGGGTTGACCTGATGTCGTGTCTCAAGGTTTTCATGCTCCAGTCCCTGTAGTGAGGTGGGATGATGTCCAATCGAACTCACACAGCTAGCTTGATGCATCTGCTTTTACCCTGCTGACGCATGAACCAGACTAATCTATCCGGATGATGTCATACGGCTGCAGTTATAAATCACATCACATGTATAAGCTGTACAAAAGACACACCAAAAAGTCTTGATTAGCTGTCATGACATGATAGTTTATAATCATTGTCATGGATTAACACTATAGATTTAAATCTACTCTAAATTTAGCTTCTGTGATACTGTAAAGACATAATTACACAGTTTTAGTCATACAATAATCTGTCATGAGAACTGCACATGTCAGATGCACATGCATTAAACAGAAGGTACATCATGTTTCCTATGGCTGAGCATAATCTGCCAGCTTCATAATTTAACAAAGGTTAGGTTTACAGGTCAGCAGCACCTGATCATTGTTACAGCTGTTTCTCAGGGATCTTCTCAAGGAAAAATGTGAGCCGTTTAACCCTCTTAGAGAGGTCAAAATCGTTCTTGGCTGTAATGGCTATTAGGTACATCCAGCAACGAGGTGATTTAGAGTGACAAGTTGACCTGAGTGAAGTTGAAACTGTCAGATTGGATTCTTAACAATTCACATTCAAGTGATACTTGCTTAACAACTTTTTTGCACTTCTAAAGAGACTGACTGTCACACACTTAACCTTAGCACAAAAGAAATACTCAAGATTTTGTCTGTTAAGCCAAAAAGTCAGCCAGACAGCGAAGGCAAGGGTAAGATATTCTGACAAAACACTCCTCCGCTTTTAGTCGACAATATAATGAAATGAAACCTGGGAATCCATTCAAACAGCCAGACACAAATGAGCAGAATCGATCTCAGATTCAGAAGATGTGTGCCGCGTAAAACCACATAATGCTCAAATAATTGCTCTGAGAGCCACACATGAAGGTGTTTTTTCTCTGTCCCTAGAATTAAAGTTCACCCCAGTGCATGTGGGCAGCCACAGATTTAGCATGCAGGCTGAATCTCGCTATGCTATCACTGCTCTTCCATTTCCCCGGTTTGCACAAATCCATATTAACCTGCGATATGTCTTTGGGGTTTGGCACCTTCACACCTTCAGAGTGGGGGAGATGAGAGTAAGGCTGTTAAATATTAATGCAGGGCCAGATGCCCAACTGGCCGCTGGCATTTATCTTAACCTGCTCCAGCAGGTGTGAGCCCAGCAGGTCCCATTGGCAACCAGGAGGAGCACTCAACCTCTGGATCATTTAGAGGCGTTAAAGGATTATATCTGCACTGAACTGCGACTGGACCAATACACCCGGGGGGATGGAGGGAGAGAAGAGAGGGAGGAATGATTGTGTCTTCTCGGCAGGGGAAGAAAGCGAGTGAGAGAGTGAGGGAGCTCGGAGATGGATGGGGTGTGGTGTACGCTCGGGCAAACACTCCCTGCTGTTTGCTTCTCTCTTCCCATTTTTCTCCCAAGGGCAAACAGAGAATCGAGCGAGCTGCAGCTGTCTGAGTGTGTGTGTGTGTGTGTGTGAGAGAGAGAGTGTGTGAGTGTATGAGAGAGAGAGAGACGTTGACCTCTGTGGCCTCTACATAAGTAGCAAGGAATCACCACCAACAAACCTCCCTCCTGGGGCCCTTGGCCCCCGGCCCCCATCATTACTCCCCAGAGAGCCCCAGTCACTGCCACAGGCCCCTGCCACCAGCCTCATATTAACGGTAATGAGGACACCACGGCGAGGAGAGGAGGAAGAGCCCAAGTATGTGTCACTGCTGAGGAAGGCAAGGCTCACTAGCTTGGAAGCGCGACAGCACCCCACTTTTCTCCCCCCCTCCCTCCCTCCCTCTTCCTCCAAACCTCCCACCCATCTCATACCTCCCTCATTTCCTCTCCTTGTGTTTCTGTTTTCTCCTACAGGGGCATGGAGCAGTGTGAGCAGCAAAACGCAATCCATCATGTTGATATGGCATCTGTGCCGATCACATGATCTTCAGATCATCAGGACAAGCTGCTGAGAGTAAGGGAGGGCGAGATGAGGCAACCTGGTTGGTAGAAATTCAAGTGTGGCCCATTTTTTAATCTGATACAGTGCCGTACTGCTGTCATAACCCATATACATACATACTTTACCAGATATGAATTGGTTTTGAATTATAAAGTTGCTTTTATCTGTACCGTACAAGGAAGTTGCCCACACACGCACACACATGCACACACATACGCACACGCACACACGCACACACACACACACATAAACAAAATAAACAAGGCAAAAACATCATTGCAGCTGCTTTTACTTTCAGAATAAAAAAACAACTTTTTTTTGGTAATAGATTTGTAGATTTGAGACTGAGAAAGGATCCGAGGCTGTCTGTTTGGAGTGTATATTTGATTCCAGGAATGGGGAGACGGAGTTGTCGGGAGCCAAGGAAAATAACATAGCACTGCTATAGTGAGCAAAGGTTACGGCTGATCTAAGGCACACTGATCTCCGTTCTCCTATCTTCCCCTGTTGACATAAGTTTGAAAAATGCGAGCTAGGACCAAGTAAAATTTATATGTATTTAAAGACCTGAAGCATATGTATATACATTACTTTTACTATCAGTGTCTTTGCAGAGCTGGTTGCAATATGGCAACAAGAGGCTTTGAGACTAACCTTTCTTTAACTGAACCTTAGTTGCACTTTTGATTTGTCAGAAAATGTGCTGTTCAGGAGGCAGCAGCGTAGAAGTCAGAGAAGCTGGCTTGTGACCAGAAGGCCTCCGGTTCAAACCCCTGGACCAGCTGGGGAAATATGTGTGGGGGAAGTGAATGAGCACTGTCAGCTACTGTGGAGGTGCACTTTGAGCACGGCATTTAACCCCCGACTGCTCCAGTGGAACTACGCAGCGGAAGACTGTGGTTGTGCTGGGCAGCTCCCAGGGTGTGACAGTGTGGTGCCATATGAATGTGAAGCAGGGCGTTGCTGGAAATAGCATGCTTCATGTCAACTTTCCCTGGGTAAAAAAAAAAAAAAAGATTATTGAGATGCACAAACGGGTGCATTCTAAAAACCAGGACCTTGAATGCTGAAATTTCAGTGTTCAGTTATAGGACAATGAGCAGCATGACCTTGCTCAGTAAGGTCCAGCAATTCAGAAATGGTCCCTTTTGTGCGGACATTTTCCCTGGCATTTTAAGCTCTTGCCAGACACCGACATGGATGGTGATCTCAGCAGCAACTGTCCTTTGGAAATGTATATGTGCCGTAGTTCTTCTGGAGCTGAGAGACCTCTATTGTGAAAACCTCTGCCACCTTCTCAGTCACGGAGAGAAATCAGAACGGTGTGGCAGTGGGTGAAGGTCATGACTATTGGGAGGAAATGTATAAAACCACTGGGGACTGGTGTGGGGGGCTGTGTGTGTGTGGTGTGTGTGTGTGAACTGCTGGTCATGCCTAAAATAGCAGATGGGCATTCTCTATGACTGATGGCCTTGTGAAACATAAAGGTGTTGTGTCAATAAACGATGTTCCACCCCATCCATCAACCCCTACTGACAGCAACATGTGCACATTTTTATCCGTCACACTTTGTGCATGCCATACACACACACACACACACGCACACACACACATATACACAAGGACATGCAAGCCTATACAGACATTCGTGCTCACACACACCCACACACAATACCTGTACATGCGCAGGAACACCCACATAGACCCACAAGTCTGTTTGTGCAGGCACACACACACACACACACACACACACACACACACACACACACACATGCTCTCACGCACAGTCCTACTGTATAGCCACCTGCTTTGCAACAGCCTTGCTGCCTCGATACTGTTACTCAGGTGGGAAAATATAGCGGTATGAAATAAATCTTGTCCGCTGGAGCATGAAGGTATTGAGTTTTCCACATGTGTCGCCTGTTCTCATGGTTTCAGCAGAGAGAGACCGGTGCACCTTTACACATAGTGGATCTCAGGATCATGTGGAAATCATGTTTGTACAAGTACTGTGAATGGATTTTCCGCAAGTCTTGGCTTTGAGAAACAGTGGGCTCGATTTGAATGTCTCTAGATCATGTGAAAATGATTTTTGTGCAAGTAAAACGCTTAACTGCGCTGGATGGATAGTTTTTTCCTGGTTTAAGAAAACAGAAAATCTAATTTTCTCTCCAAGGTTATTTCCGTCGCTCAGCCGTCCGTCTCAGCGGATTAAATCATTCTCTGCATTAGAAAACGCCTGTCTGTCTCTTGTTTCTCAGTGTTTTTCAGACAAAAATACACCCGCAACCCCCGTGACATTATTACTCTATCTATAAGAGTCTACTTCCAAATGTCAGGCACATGCCCCGAGGAATGCCACAGAACCTCAGGCCGAATATTAGATGAGGAGGGAAGCAATGGTCCGGCGTACAGACTATCCTCAGACTGTTAATAAAGACCAGACAATGCTGTTGGCTGTTGGATTCAAACAGAATCTTTTCAGCACACTGCCAGTGGAGATTACAGTGAGGGAATTGTTGAGCAAACCACAGCTGCCCATAATCACGAACAACTTCCATTTCCGTTTTCAAGAAGAGAGGTGCAGGTCAATTTTGCCATTAAATTCATTTGTTTTGGTATTGTTTCTTTCTGAATTATATTATTTTTTTCTGGTGTCTGTTTTAGCACCCTACAGGCTGCATACCAGCAACATTCGAGACAGTGTAGATGGACAATTATGACTAGCAATATGACATCCATTATGCTGTGGTTCCTTATATTCACTCTATTCCTCTTACCAACCCATATTCTCTCATCTTGCAATATTGCTCATCCCCGGTTCCTGAACAGACTTCATGGCCGCTCTTTGTGATGGAGAGTTTACCTTGCAGTGTCTGCTGTGTGTGTGTTGTCAACATCTACAGCCTCCAATTTTCAATAAATACTCATTATACCATAACAAAGCTTAAGCAAAGGTACAACTATTTTTTTTCTGAGAATCTGATAAATATACCCTCACAACGTTTCTGGGGAAAAATACACAATTGTATAGCGCACAGATGGCTCCCAGAAATACACAAGGATTTATGTACAGAACAGAGATGTACATGAGATGGAACAGAGATGGACATTTTATCTGACACTGCTGAGTCTATGAACTATAAAATTTATTAATTCCAATTAAAAAATCAATATGTCATTTTGGTATAACATTAATATTTCATTTTCCACAGATTACTGTAGCAGAAAAGAGTCAGCATGTTCTGGTCTTGGTTTTGAACATCTTTTAGTGTTCCCTAAGACTGATCTTGATCTTGCCTTCTTGTTTTGGCCTTGGCTTCACTTCCACTGCTAGTCTTTTCTACCTTGACTTACTCAGGGAATACTTGTTGTGCAGTGATGCCCATCATAACCCTGCATTTACACACACTCGCACCTCACTGAGCAGCTCCACTGGTACAACACTGGTACCTTCTTCACAAATGTGTGACATGTAAAAGCAGAGCGGCTAGACAGATGGACACCCAGGCTGTTTGGATGGCCCCTCTCATTAATTCCTCCTCGTGCTGTTGACCCGGTGTGGCCAGGAGGACTCTGTTCTGGCACAGCAAGTTAATGCAGTGGGACCGGGCTACCATTCATCACCCATGGCAGGTTAAACCATGTGCACAATCTGTTTATATCCATAATTATAAGGCATCATCCTGCCCATGGGCAGCTAGGGTTCAAGAACATCTGCTCCGAGCGCTCCAGCAGAAGGACGGCTGGAGCGGGAGAGGTTTCCGGGTTATATCTGGTGAGGATAAATCTACTGGGATAGGTGGGTTATCTGTGTGTGTGTGTGTGTGTGTGTGTTGGGAGGATCAGAGGGGCAGACAGACACAATGCATATCTATATCTGGCTGGAGAGAGAACAAAAAAGAAAGAGAGACAGAAAAAAAAAGACAGACACATGTTATTGGTCATGCGTGTGTATATATATGGCAGAGTAATATATAATACAATGGTAATATATAGTAAGGTAATGCAGGGCGTGAAAGAAAGAGAGGGAGACAGAGAGACACACTCAATACATGTGTAAATGAGCATATATGTGCCTATCTGGGTAGAGCGGAGAGAGAGAAAGACGGAGTCTAATAGCATAATGATATTAATGAGAGGCCATTCATCATGCGGACTCATCACTTAAGTTGATGAATACCAGCAATTTAAAGTAGAGACTCAAGTGGAACATGCCTCTCACTGCTCGACTAGCTAACCTTTCAGTCTATTATGCTGTGTGTCTCCCTAGACTTAAACTGAATGAACCGATAAGACACTAACAAACTGAATATTTACTTGAATATATCAAACAAAATTGAAAAAGATCAGTGAAGCATTATTGGAAAAACTGAGACACACACACACCCAAGAATCCAATTATACACATGCATTCGCATACACACGGGCACTTGCGCTGGTGCAAACACACACATACACACACACGCACACACACACACACACACACAGTCACAGTCGAATCATCAAACCCCTGGAAACATCTTGATTCCCCTCTCTTTTAAGTGCAGCATAAGAAACACATTTTAATTAGATATAGTTAATTAATTACTCCCATCGTGAACCTCTCTGCATAATTGTAAATGCTGATATGTTCATTACTATGGGGGAATGGTAAATAGACACATAAACTTTAGAAGTGATAGAAATCAAATGGGAGAGGCCTGGCTAATTAAAGGGATCTAACATTAGCTGATTAGGGGAAGCTGAAGCCTTATCTGGAACCTTCCATGGCAAAACAGAGAAGACATAGCCGAATGAGATAGAGCGGGGTTTGTTAAAAAAGACTGCTGTGTTTGCCCCTTGTAGCAATCAAGTCAGTCGTACATGAATAATTCACCCATAAGAAGGAGTTTGTTTGTGACTCACTTGTAAGATTTAAGGCATTTAAATGTTTTTTGGTTTTATTGTATTCTTTTCTACGTTAGTTAGAAAATAGATCACAAGTCGCTGCAGATGTTTTCTGCTTTTCCAGTTCTGTGCATTGTGCTTGAATCTTGTTTGCCTGGAGGATTTAAGTGAAATGGGCTTTAATGAACGGGACTGGTGCCAGAGAGAGACAATCCTCACAGTCTTGTTTGCATTGACACATTTATAAATAGCAATATGCTGTTTTGGAAGGAAAAAATGGTACATTCACAAGTTCACAGGATAAACAAATCTATTTCTATTATATATGAGTGGTGTAAATATATTTTTCATAATCAGAAACCATGCTCTATGATTCCATTTCTCCCTCAAACTTAATTCATTAAGTATTAAAATTCCTTTTCTCTCTCTTTTTTTTCCCTTTTCAGCAACTCGTATTTCCCTCCCTAAACCTATCAGTGCTATTGTCTTTCATTTCTTTCATTACACAAGCCGCAGGATAATTAGCATTTATTAAATCAGGGCTATTAGAGACAAAAGGAAATGGTTACTGTGCTAATTTAAACAGTAATGAGTGCAATTGTGGAAATGTAATTTTTCCAATAAGTCAAACCCAATAATCACTTCTACAGTGCATACAAGCATATGCGCTTCATAAAAAATATTTTTTTTGTAAAACTGAACCGAAACATTTTTTTCCCTGTGGCAGACTAAAATATATCAACTCATCTTAGAAAATATAACTCAGCTGCAGGTGGAGAAAATGTTCCCATCTTGAGGGCAATATTTCTGTGTCGGACCAGTAATAACAGCATGTGGGAAGAATGCGCTTAAATCACTCAAGCTCGGGGGATACACATTTTTGAGCACAAGAGTGCGACCAGACAAGAGTATTCTTTCGAGTGCAACTGGTGAGATGTTATGTTTTTTTCCAGCTATTCTCAGCCGCTTTCATTTTGGCCGACAGCACTTACTTTGAGATGAGACAAAGGAAACAAAAAAAGAAAAAAAAAAGAAAATGTCACTATCAAAGGCTGCTGAAGTTTGGATTGTACACCGGGGGTTGCTGACAACTAAGCAGCTCTGTGTGACTACAGCACAATGCACTTTCACATTTCCCTCCTTCTTTTGGTTCCTATCAGTCTGGCCCTGTCATCCTGCCTCTCCCTCTCTTAGACGCCGTCTCTCAGCATGTCAATTTCAAGTCTGTCCTCTTCTCTTTCTCTCACCATCTGTTTTTCTTGCTCCGTCTCCCGGTCTCCTCTCTTTCTATCTGTCTCTGTCTCCCTCGGTCGCCCCTCTCCACCTCTTCACACACAGATCATCCCTTATTTCAGTACATCCAGTGATTCTTGCAATAGCAGTGGGCGCACTATTAGACCCATTAGTCCAATATCCCAGTGTTGAGTGGAGACGATGAGAAATTGGCGGTGCTGCAGGTTGCGTGCACTGCTGTGAGATGTGTGAGGTGTGTGTGTGGGCAGCGATGATTGTGATGAGTGTGTGGTTTAATGGATGGCTGTGAAGTGTGTGTGCATCTATGTGTGTGTGTGTGTGTGTGTGTGTGTGGAAGAGGGAGACAATGCAAGAGAGAAAAAGAAAACAGGAAAAGCAGACACGGTTAACGGTCGTGCAATATACGGTTACAGGTGTGGATGGTGCTGTTTATATATCAACATGACACATATGTGAGCAAGTGTGCATAATGAGGATGGCTATAAAGGGAAAATGAGCACGTGTGTGTGCATGTGTGTGTGTGGGTGTGTGGGAAATAATCATTGAAGACTTGTATCTCCAAAGCATCAACCTTTTAAAGTAATAATCTGTGACATTTTCATAAACTGTAAATGACACAACAGTGATTCAACCTATACTCAGTTCATGAAAGCTTTTACATTTGCTGCTCTAAACACCCGGTGTCTGGTAGGTCTTTCCCGGATAAAATCCTTTGGCGCACAAGAAGTGATGCGTTTTACGTTTCCGGAAACAGCAGCGACAGTTTGTTTGGAATGAATAGAAATAAAACTGGGTAGTTAGCATCAGCAGCGATAGCCACCATGGCATACAGACAAAGAAAAGAGCGCCATCTACAGAAAATTAAACTGCATCAACAGAAAAACGTAACAGATTAATTGTACAGAGTAAGGCAAGCATGCTACGAAGGAAAGCAATTTGGTTTGAGTTTGAGCCAAAAGTAGAGTTGTTGTTGTTTATTAGTCACAGTCTACATTAAGTGTGTTTATTATTAGGTTGGCCAATGTGGCTGAATTGAGTTCCAGCTTGTTAGCTCCATGGCTAAGTAATGTAGGTCTAGTGCTAACGTTACTGCAAACAGTCGCTGTCTGTTGTCAGCCAAAATAAGACAGCACTAGCTTCCATTCATATTTCCAGGTGTGATATAATGTACATCGATTAAGTACGATTCAGTCTTTTTCAAGATCTTGAGAAACATTTTCAGCTACTCCTACTGTTGGCATGGGTTTGTTTAGCATGGGTTGGGTATTTACTTGCGGCTATGGCCTGTAATTCATATGTGGTAACTTAACAGTCATAACATCATTTTATGACATATTTGATAGTCCATTAGTTGTAATTGCTTTGCTAGTCTTAGTAGAACAGCCCATGCTTGCTTGTTTATGAGTTTGGCAGGTGCTGTCAGTCCAGTGACGTCAGTCCTGGCAACACTGTTTTATTGTGAAGTGATCACCGGGAAGTACAGAGCAAAAACACCACAGTAATGTCTGCTTATCACCAAAGTTACCAAAATAAAAACAAAAACAAATACAAAACAAAGAAACAAAAATCTTGGGGATTACCACTTTAAAGGAATAGTTCACCCAAAAATGAAAATTCTGTCATTATCTACTCACCCGCATGCCAAATGAAACACAGGTGAAATTTGTTAGTCCATATAACACACAGGGAGGTTGCCAGCACAACTTGGTAGCAGCCTTCTCCATAACAACTGAAGTCAATGGGGACCTGTTCTTTAGAGTTCCCAAACAAAAACAAACAGTCACACTGTGAATAGAAAGACCTATACACCATTATTTGTTGCAAATCAATCAGCTGTAGTTAAGATTTGCACTAAATTATGGTGTAAATATAGATCTTGGTCTCCACTGACTTCAGTTGTTTTGGAGAAGGCTGCTATGGAGTTGTGCTGGCAACCTCCCTGTGTGTTATATGGACAAACTTCACCTGTGTTTCAACTGGGTGAGGAGATGATGACAGAATTTTCATTTTTGGGTGAACTATTCCTTTAAAAATGAAGAATGAATCTTTCACAGCACGTAAATGTCAACACTATTCAAGTAAAGAACTAAAAAAATAAAAACCTGAAAATTGGAGCTTCAGGTTTTCACACAACAGCAGAGATCCAGCCATGTCCTGTATTTGTGTGAGACAGGAAGCCCCGGCCCCGAGGTGATGGCACATGTCCGCTTTACTGAGCTGCTCTCTGCAGCGAGTGACCGTGGAGCCTCAGCAGGACTGAGGAGCTTCCAGTCTTCACCTCTCTCTCATTTATCACTCCTTACAGCAATGGAATCTTCCCCTCCGTGTTCAGACACATCCACCAGCTCCATAACTCACTCCTCTGACGGCTTGACAGCCCGCTGAGTGTGTGTGCGAATGTGTATGTGTGTGTGTGTGTGCGTCTCATTGTTACTCGCTGTGTGTAAATGTGTTTCTGTGTGAATTTGTGTGGGCCATCTCTCAGCTGTGCGTAAGTGCATGCACACATATTTCTGTATTTGTGTGAATGTGTGTGCATTAAGCCCCTCCCCTCCCCTCCCACACACAAAGGGCTTTCTGTTCCATGCCGAAAATGTATCACAGTTTCCTCTCTAGGACGTGACGGGACAGGTGTGAATGGCTGGTGGCAGGGCCTGGGATAGGGGATAATGTAAACAGCCAGGAATGTGATCCACATCACAGCAACTGATTTAGGAGAGGGGCTTGGAGGGGCGAGAGGTCGCTTACCCCACTGCAACAAAAGAAATGGAACATTATCCCCGTGACAATCAAACCCTGCTTAAGTTGCCCTTTCAACCAATTGCCAATGTCTGTCAACTTCCCGGGCGACTAATGGGTGCTTTTAGCTTCACTGGTGATTTATGTACGCTGGATATATAACCAGGAGCTATAAGGCTCGCAAGCAGACACAGAGCCTGGTCTAACTGTGGGCTCTGACTGCAGGAATCCTCTTCACACTGAAAACATCAACACGGCAAAAGAAATATCAATTTTAACAAGGTGTTTCATGTCATATTGAGTCCTTTTTTGTAATGAGCAAAAAAGTTTTCAAGCAAAAGACAGGACATACAACTACACACTTAACCAGTAATGATAACTTACATGAAACCCAAACAAAACAAAATAGAAGAAAAAAAGAATGCAATAAAACCATACAGTAACACCACATCAAAAATCAATAGTCACTACAATAAATTGACAAGTGTAAGATTCTGTCAATAGGATGAGATTATTTCACTTTTTTCCAATGTAGTTTCACTTGTTTTCAACTGTCATTATCTTGAGTCAAGGAGGAATAAGGCAAATCTCTCCTCAAGCTTTCACCAAGAAAATGTCAGTGGCAGAATTGTTCACTTCACTCAAATGTGGTTTGGAGATGAGATAACCTGCAGGCTGCATCTGAACTTGTCACTCATTCTGAACTTATCACTCATCACTGGATATTTTTCACTGTTTTCCGCCATCGTGAGGGGCTCGTATGACCATGAAATGTCTGTTAGGCTTAAAAGGCTTGGATTTCTGGGGGGAAACAAAGATGGCTGGCTGCGTTTTACTCAAGTGTTGGCTATCAAATGCACACATGCATGAATGCAGACACAGACACACACAGACACACACACACATCTTTAGTCTGGAATGAGTTGGGCTGAACCACTACAATAAAAATGGTCGGTGAGTCTGCCTTGATGAATCTCCCTGACCTGCTAGCTCATCTGTTTGGACTGACAGACCAAAAGGGCAGGAGGATTAGTCGCTTATTAAGCAGGGAGCCTGCTCTTTAATCACAGGTGTTGTTTAGGAGACAGGAAAGTGTTGCCATAGGCTGCCGGCGCCACCACTTGCTGCCTCCTGACATCTGGAACCATGAAAAAAAACAAAAAACAAAAAAAAAAACAGAGCTCCTACAATAGCACCAACCCAAACAAAGATTAGAAAGAGTGCCACAAAGTTAGTATGACATTTAGATGCTCAGCGACTGTATGTGTTGGGGTCTCATTGCTAACCTAGCGCCTTTGGATGGTATCATTATCTCACCAGGGTTATTATCTCGCTGCTCATTATCATCACTGAGTCACATCTGAGACTAGGCTTGGAAATATGTCTTATAAAGGCCAAAAATAATAGAAGAACATAAAAGATGTGCAAATCCTACAGCCTGTTATCTTATGTACTTTATATTTCCCCCCTTTCAATATAGTTTCAATTGCTAGACAATGTGTTGTTTGGGTTGGACCTCCCGTTGCGCCACAGCGAGTCACTGCCTCCCACACATTCCCTGGTTGCATCTGGAGAAGGATTCAAGTACACCAAACAGCTAATTACCACTAAGAAGATAATAAAATTTATGGCAGCTGAGACCATTAGAAAATCACAGCATTTGAATACATCCAATGGTGTACATGTAGTATAGTCCTAATTAAGTATAATGAAGATTGCTAGGTTGGCACTCGGTTTGAAATTATGTTGAGGAAGGAGTTAATATAATATAATGAGTATATATATATATATATATATATATATAATATAATGAGAATATAATGAGTATAATGAGACTATAATGAGTTAAAGGGACAATCCTCATTCTTCAGTACTGTGAAATTTACTATCAAATGTTCTTGAAGTATTTTATCAATGTTTTCATATAAATAAATGTCAGTTTTGCTACTCTCTGTCATAGATTAACACCATACAACAGTGTTTCAACCTTCAGCCAGTTCTTGAAAGCTTTCACATTAAAGCTGCTGTGTCTGGTAGGTCTTTCCAGAAAAAAACAAACAAAAAAAAAACCCTCTGCTGCACAGGGAGTGATGCATTTCCTGCAGCATCAACAGCTGTTGTTTGTAGTAAACAGTACAACAACCCGGTAGTTAGCATGAGCAGTGATAGTCACCATGGCTGAACAGACAAAGAACAGAGATTCAACAGAAAGCCCAAGGAAAAAGACATAGATCAATTGCGCAGAGGAAGCCAAGTGAGCTAAGAAGGAAAGCGGCCGCCTCTGAGCGAAAACTAAAGTGAACATCAGCATCGCCTTCCAGAGATGAAAAGCACTCAAACATGAGAAGAGGCCGATGAGAAGAGATGCAGATGTGGCTCTTTCTCCTTTTGGACTGGTAGGTTTTGCTGTCGATTATTAGCCGCAGTCTACATTGAGTGTGTTTATTATTACAGTATGTTCGGCCAGTGCCGAGTGTTCACAATGTCCTTGTATTTCAGTGAATGCATCACATCTCTGAGGCATTAACATCTCTAAGGCTAAGCTAAAGGAGTCACTGGTCTGTTTTTGCTCTGATACCTCACTTGGCTGTTCCTAAGATGGCATGTTTGTCATTTTTATGAAATGCTCACGTATTTTTCTATGCATTTTAACATTTTCCAACCAAGTATTTAGTGACAGATGGCTCTTTCATAAATGCAGCTGAGTAATCACAGTGGAGTGCATAGTAGAATATTTGCTCTGAAATGAAGAGGAGTAAAAGCATCAAGTTCGCTAAACTTGGGATACTCAATTATAAGTGCCCAAAACTGTACTCAAGTGAAGATATGATGGATAGATATACTATATTTATTGGTCCTTTTGGAAATTCATCATTTTTAAGTGCATGAGTAGTTCAAGTATTTAGTTACTTTCGACCCCTTGCGGTGGCTGTAGGGCTTTGGTTTCTTGGGATTAACTGCTTTAGCAGGCGTGACGGACAATTCTTGTTGGTAACTGAAGACTCATGAAGGCCATGAATATCTGATATTGTTCTAATTCCCAAAGATTCCTAAAAGGAGGAAGTGGTGTGACAGAATACCGCAGAAGCCTAGGTCTATAACTTAATAGTGATTCACAAGATCCTGATTATACAAAGAAATTAAGAGTTAAAAGAGATGCCAGGCACTGTGTGCGGTGGAACTGCACAGATTGTTTTCAGTCTGGACATGTACATTACTGCAACTTTATCCTATTGCCTCTTCAAAACTTCAAATCATTCAGTTTCACTAGAGCTAGTCTGTGCTTGTTGCTCGATGACTAAGCTCAGTTTGCCGTTGGCCTTGACATTTTATATGATCCTGACGACAAGCCCCTCCCTGTGTCTAGGTGTGAAAATGTCACAAAACTGGAAAAAAGACAGTATTTACCAAAAGTACATGTGCCTTATATTTTTCCTCTGAATCACAACCAGAACCGAAACATGGCTTTCTGTGTTCTGTGCTGCACTGCAAAAAATCTCCATCTTAACAAGTCATTTAGTCTGTTATTGATCCCTAACATTGTAATTTTCTTAATACAAGTGAAAAGAAATCCAATGCAAATCAACTTTTGTAGAATCAATTTCCTTGATAGTAGTGCAGTGATCTGCCTTATTCTGACTTGTTTCAAGATACTGGCACTCATTTATAGAAAATCCTTGAAACAACAGAAGCTGCATTGGAAACAAGTGGAGTGATCTCACCTCACCGGCAGAACTTTTCTCTTGTTTTAAGAAAGATTTGAAGGCTGAATATGAGACTAAATTACTTGTTACTGTAGGACGGACGATTTTTGCAGTGCAGTGACTGTTCCTCCTGTAATGCAGAGAGAGAGAGAGAGAGAAAGAGAGACTAGGACATCAAAGCACAGGTGGAGAGTTACTAACATAGGGGCCGGGTAGGATGAAGGGATCACATCACCTGAGATAAAAGGCCAGGCGTCGCAGACACCAAAACAAGGCCTCCGCATCACCGAGGCCCCAGTATCTCTCACCTGTTACAATATTGCCTTCAAAAGGTCTTGTTTTATCTTTTGTGTACAAGGTGTGTGAGACAGTGTGTGTGTGTGTGTGTGTGTGTGTGTGTGTGTGTGGCGGAGAGGTGTGTGCTTTTGTGTGCAAGTGAGTGCGTGTGTTTGGGACTGTTTGTGTCTGTGTGTGTGTGTGCAACAGATAGCTAAAACGAGAGAGAGAGAGAGAGAGAGAGCAGAAGAGGGAGGGAAAAAGGGAAAAGAACCACATTGTGTGTTCCCGCTGAATAATCTGTGCAGGCTCTCACTGGCTTTTTTTTGCGCATATGTTGATACCTTTCGCTCTCTTTGCCCCCACTCTGCGGCCTCCTTTCTATCTCTCTCTCTATTTGAGGTGACTCTACAGCACAGAAGCCTTTGAGGCCAGACAAAAGCAACCATCACACAGACAGGATAAGCTTAGAGCTGTGTGTAACCAGATTTGATCCCGTGGCATTGTCAGAGATGCTCCACTTTATACAGAGAACTAAGAGATGCTGCCTTTTTTTTTTTTTTGCTTCTGCCTTAGCTGATTTTACCATTGCTTTTATGGCTCTATCTATCTGAACCACTCTGATTTTTAGAGGGACACAGTAACAAAATGCAGCAAGGCAAGGATCACTTGATATTTTGAACTTGGCTGTGCATGTGTTCATTTTGGTAGGGGAAGAGGAACCTGATGCGTAGAAGTGGAGCGAAGGGGACTGAGATGATGCTCCCAGCTCTCCTCAATCATTAATCACTCACAGTCTCCCAGGCGAAGATAGCTCAATCTTGAAATGTATTAAAGTTAAAACCCAGTCTGGCAGGGTGATGAATTAATAATAATGTTAACACGAAGGTCTATTCAAAGTGGGGAGAAAGTGGCGAGAATCAAGGTCTCCTCGCCGCTCTCACTTTGGACTTTTGGGATCCATGTGGCGGTGCTGAATAAATATAATTATCTGGGGAATCTTTAGCGTGGCTCATTTTGCGAATGCAAGAGTGGCTTGGACTCGGATCAGACACACATTACATGAAATTTATTTTTGAATCCTTAAAGTGTAATTTTCATGTGTTTGCATGTATTTTGCTTTGATGTGTTGTGTTTCTCCCGATTTTGTGTGTTTTTTTTCCTGGAAGGGTTCAGAGGTGATCGCAGCAAAAGAGGTGCTAGTTTCTAGTGGGAAAATCATCTGGTCCTTTCGCATATAGTCTCTTTGCTACAATATGTTCCCCCTTATAATATAGCATAGCAATAATATAGCATGGCTGTCTTCAGTTGGAAAGAACTGAGAGAAACATATATTGTGAATAATAATACGTACTAAACATATTGACAGCAGTGGAATATAGAGGATTTGGTGCATATGTAGTGTTAAAAGCTGACAAAAAGCCTCAGCAGATCAACAAAGTTCACCAACAGGCAACCACAAAAAGTTTGTTTTATTGTCTTTTATGATGTTTAATTGCTCTGTTACTACTTCTTATTTGCTGCTGTCTTGGCCAGTTCTTCCTCGCAAAAGAGATTCTGAATCTCAAGTGGACTTCCTGGTAAAATAAAGAAAAAAATAAATAAAAGGTTGAGCACACTTGTATTTTTGCCGGGGAAACTGTCGATGGACGCTTACTGGATTCTGCTCCAAATACTCCTTTCTTTTGCACTTATCTTTTTCACTGTACTGGCTGGGGAACCGATCGAACACTGAAGGAGGGTGAACTGCCCAAGGGCTATCAAGGGCTATGACTTTGCCCAACTAAAGTGCATCAACAGGGATTCCCCGCACAGCAGAACTGTTGTCTTTCAAGTTTGCCTTTCATTATTTCCATCAAACTTCCGCGTCTTCCCCCCGCCGCAGTGGTGGTGGTGGGAACGCTCCCAGCCCAAGCTCCACGGCAGCGAAGTGAATGAATCAGCCTCGCGACTTTGTTCATCTGCAGGTAGACGCGGGGTGTGTGCGCTAATCGGTGGGTGACCAGCCATAATGATGCTGCCTCCAGTGCTGCGCTGTGTGCAGCTCTGGACCCCCAGCAGCTAGGGCCTGTCTCAGCATTTCTCCTCCATCTGTGGGAGGCGGTGCGACCTGCCAGGTAACTGCGAGTCGGCCAGGAAGACGTAGGGAATAAGGTCAGGAGAGAAGTAGTAAAAGAGAGAGAGAGAGAGAGAGATGTTTCTTTCCAAAGTTGGAGTATGGACAGAGGAAAAGTTAGCTTGCTGAGGAAATCCTTTATTCCAGTTTTCTACAGATGCCCAGCGTTCCAGCAGAGTCTGGCAGAGCTGATGTTCTCGTTTTATGATGACTTGCTCTCTCTTTTTTACTCGGTCAACAACCTGAAGGGTCGGGCATAAATGATGTCAACCCTGGTGCCAGGAAATCTCTCTGTCTCACTCTCCTACCATATTTTCTCTCTCTGTCTGCCTGTGTTATGCTATCTCTCTCTCTCTGCTTCCCATAAAACTGATTCTCAAGAATAGAGATGACATATCTAAATGGCTTTCGTTTGCTAAACTAAAAAAAAAAAAAAAAAAAAGTCACAATGAAGCAGCATTTTAAGAGCATCCTGCTTCCACAATTTTATCTATTTCTGGTTTAAACAGGATGTTGGGGCAGGGCATAACGTGGGAGGGATCATTCAAAAGTGTCCTATGGGATAGCTGCATCCATCGGGGAGAGAATGGCACTTTTTTATGATTGCTCAAAAATCTGTGATGATATTAGCAGTTGGAATTTTGATGTATGCCTACTGGTATGGCATGAGGTAACCACTAAAATGTTTGTTTTCCAGGGGGGAGAAGTGATGGGGTTTTCATATGAAAGTATGAGAAATATCGTTAAGTAGGTCTATATAATGACATGGGAAATTACCCAACAATGTGAAAAAGTAATTTTCCATTTCATTGTGACATTAAAGAGGTAATAATGCGGGAAATGTTGCATAGTGAGAGCACAGCTGTGACCAGAGGTTGACAGCTTTGACTGACTGCCTTGCACTCACAATTCATGCCTGAGAAAAAAGAGTGTTTTTCATAATATTTTGCATGCTGCTTTAGATGCAATATCCAGGATATATGGTACATTGGTTGATATCGAACATTACTGCCACACCAGTCAAGTGATAAAAGTATCAATGATAACATATATCGATATAAAGTCTGAAAAACAAGAAGATATAGCTTAAAAGATTACATCACAACTGTGAATCATAGTTCTCTGGGTTTTGCCTTTGGGAAAGAGTATATTTTTTACAGATATGGATTGGACCATGGTAATAAAATGCATTCTTAAACGGAGAGGCTGGCCCCTTCCGTCTTTTCAGTAAAGAATGGTATGTAATATTCCTTTCCATACTCATTTCGAGCCTAATACTGTAGGCTTCGTCTGAGTCAGACCTCAAGACATCTAGCTTTATTCTTCAATTATGTATGGACTGCAGAGAGAAACTATGGGAGAGAAACTGTTGTTCTACAGACGAGCTGACAGCTCTCAAAACCTGTGGATATTTCCTCTTTTCACCGAGAGAGCTCTTTAAAACTGCATGGGCTCCTCACAGTGTGAACTGTTGTGGTTTCACAGAACTCTTCCGGCACTTCTTTTCATAATAGGGATGGTTGGGTGTACTAATCCCTCAAGATGACAAAGTGAATTACATGCATTTTCAAAATTAAACTAATGAACACAGAAGAAGACAAATCATTAGCACTCAGCCTCGGCACAAAATTAAATAATTACTGCCTTGTCGTTTCCCAAACCTATTTGTGAGCGCTCAAACTTTCTACTGATGATTAGTCCTCTGGTTGTTTTCATTAGTCAAACCTTACTATTTACTATGCTCTCTTACTGTGGCATCTCTTTGCATTGTTTTTTACTAAAGACTTTTGTCTAACCTTCTGACCTCAAACTACAGCTACAGAGAGAGAGAGAGAGAGAGAGAGAGAGAGAGAGAGAGAGAGAGACCCACACACCTTACACAGAAAGAATTAATGCCACATTTGATTCTTGTTCTTGATGTTTCTCTCTGTAAAGAGGATATTATGTTTTGAATGAATGCCATTGAACTATATATTTAAAGGACAGACAGCTATTTTCAAAATTCAGTCTGAAATCGTTTTTCACTGTTTAAGAATGTCACTGTCATTGTATTATTCAAGAACATTTGATGGTTAAAAAGGGACATTTGCAAGATCAACTGCTTTGTTCACATTATGGCACCTTCTTTTCACTTGAAATAACTGAAAAAAAATCACAAGGTTAACAGTTTTGGAAAAACGCACAATGTTCTAGCGGTGATTCAACAAATGTTAGATACAAATCAAAACATTTAGCAAAAATGTGTTTACTACGGAGGAAAACAGAGGTACAGAGGTTCCCAAATTGTTTATCCCAAGCACAAAAGTGCAAATGCTTGATATAATTTGGGACGATGCACGATAAGCCAATGGAGCATGATAATGCAAGAAAGTCGGGGAGAAAGTGAACGGAAAGATAAAAAGGGCTTGAAAGGCAAAGCAAATCCTGAAAGAAACCAAAATAAGCAGCTTGCGGAAAGCCTAATGCAGCCCTGCAATAAACAAAATTACAGATCAGCCTGGCTTTGTTTCACATTTCTGTAAACCCAAAAGCTGATTTCCTGTTTATCTAGATGGTTAAGATAGGGAGAGTTAGGCCGTAATTTGAATCCACATTTCATCCGACAGTAACAAGAGCACACTCCTGACTCCTGACATCTAGGTGATGATACATCATCACTCATATGACTCAGAGCATGTGTGTGTGTGTGTGTGTGTGTGTGATCTCACACAGACATACAAGGCTTGGTGTAAGTGTATAAGAATGTGCAGACAGGAAAACCTGCCTGCACACAGTCAACTCTCTCACAGTCCCCTGATGAACTAATAGATGAGAGAGAGAGAGAGAGAGAGAGAGAGAGAGAGAGAGAGAGAGAGAGAGAGAGAGAGAGAGAGAGAGAGAGGAGAACGAGGAGGGCAAACCTGTCAGGACTCAAATAGAACAGATAGCTATCAACAGGAAAGATGGATAAGACAGAAACCCAGATAGAAAACAAGTATTTAAACACATCCAGTAGAAATCCTAATAGAGAGCAGACTTCAACCTCAGGCGAAGAACTATAAACTGAATTAAGTCAAAGCAGCGATAACAAAAGACACTGTTTCACCACACACTTCCTTGTCAACAACGGGGAAGTTGGGCGACCGCTGGATTAGCGCTGGGACCAGAATTTATTCATTGCTACCAGCTGAGCAGTCACAGTACGGTCCTCATTGTCACGCCATGGTGTTGTTTACCATCTAAAAAACTTGCCTCTGATACTTGTCCTTGCCTCGGGCTTACCCTTTAAATTAGAAAAACATTTCAGAAGGTTTAATGTCTATGAATGTAAATAGTTGCAAATTGTTGCCTTAGGCCTATCTCACTGGTGGGGGGACGCTATAGTCTTTATAATTAGTGAGGACACCTGTATTTATGCCAAAACCCCCCAACTTCCCCGAAGCTATTGTAATGATCTCAAGAACTTTCACCCACTTCCTGTGTTGGACGTCCTCCAACCTCAGTGAATCGCATGTTGTGTTTTTTCCCTTATGCAAATACATGTTTTAAGTAAATCCTGAACATAAACCTCATTAATTAGCGCGGCACACCACAGAGGAGGTTAATAGTCAATAAATTATAACCTTAGAGTTCATGTAAAAAATAATCTGCCCGGGCAAAGTCAGAGTTAATTACAGTGCAGAGGAGTTCACAGGACTGCTTTTGTTGTACGACAGGAGTTTACGCAATCAGCCAGAAATGCAACTGTTTAAAAGGTGAGCTTCCCTCAGGCCGAGTCTTTGACAGCTTCAACTCTCACTGCTATCAAAATACATCGGCTTTTCCTGAGTGCGGGCCGACGGCTAAACGCAAGGCAAAGTCGCCAGGCTCCGGCGTGAAACATAATACAATAGCCAATAAAGTTTTAACCTAAGCCTTGGCCTTAAGAACCTTAACGCATAAATGTAAAACGAACTCACTTGTCAGGAAACACCCTTTTAGCACCGGGGGGATGGAGCGGGTGGGTGGGAAGGGGTTGTCGGAGTCAATCAACAGACTTGCCAAGGATCGGGTCTTGAAATTTCCATGTTCCAAGGAGGAAAATGGTTGGTCTACTTACTGTGCATTAATAACTGGGTCACTGTCTAAAACTACGTGTGCTGTGTTGATATCCATTTCCCTCTCGGTTAATCTATCCACCAACTGAACAAACTGAATCTGAGGCTATTCAGATTGGTTGCTTCACCCTTTGGGGAAGATCGGTGAACAACAAAAGACATCAAATCACTTTGTGCCACATGCTCCCAGGAACCTGATACCATTGATTGGGTTATTAGACACAGCCGTCTTTAAGACTCTAATATGGGAGTGGCGCGCTAGATGAGGCAAAAACAGCTCCTCAGTGCCACAGGGCAACATTCAGCGTGTGAACAGCAGTGGTAAATCAGCTGCCCGGACTTTATCTCTGCACCGCCACAGCAGCTGACAGGATTGGAGAGTGACAAATTCCATGCAGCATAATTACCGTAATCTGAATACAAATGACTGTAATCTTATTACAAAAAAGTGGTAATTGTAATGTGTCCCAGATAGAGGGAAAAAAACAAATAAAACAAAAAAACACCACAGTCAAATGCTATATTTGTGAAAAATGTGAAATGTTTGAATGGCTAAAGGTATTTTGATTGTGAGGTTGTTGAAATAGTGGTTTATCGTGGTTGCAGATGCTGATAATAACATTATTTTGGCCTGTAAATTGCAATAGGAAATCTGTTTAATTTAGAGATTTTGCTTTTCAACATACCTGACTAAATAAGGTTAAGATTACATTACTAAAATGGAATAATCACATGGATGAGGGTAGTGATATTTTAGCAGGTAATAGTAATAAATTACATATTGAGAGTAACCTTCCCTAGTCTTCGGGCCAACAGCTGCTCAGTCTGTCAGGCTTTTCTGTATGCGCCGCAGCAGCAGCTGAGGAGCCATTTTGGGGCCTGATGCATTCAACAGCTGGTGGTGCCAAGCCCAGGGCGGGTGTAGGAGGAGGCGGGGGGGTGGTGGGCTGTCTGTCTATCGGGCGGTGGAAACACAGGACACAGAGCATGTCGGACAACAGGCACGCTGCCAAATGGCAAAACAATGTTTGAGGGACGAACAGCCACTTTACTAGCCTTGCTCTTCCCAGATCCAAAGCCGACCCTAAAATCACATATATATACTGCAGGCTGCACGATTACATGCCTCCCATCTGCCCAACTACTGTGTGAAGCATGCCATGAGAAGAAGCTGAGTGAAACTGGCCCATGGGTTGCATGTTTTTGGGAGGCAGAGATGAAAGTTGGCCAGTGTTCACAGAACTGTAACCGTTTCTGGGCCAGGTATGTGTGTGTGTGTGTGTGTGTGTGTGTGTGTGCAGACACAGTGAGACAACGCACCACTTGTGGCTTTTTGATACATGAGCCGCTCTTTAAAATAGTGTGAAAAAAAGGGAAAAGGTGGATGATATCCCATTTTTCTTACGATCTCAGGATGTGTTTATATAGAATCAGCCTGAGCGGTGTCAGGTAATGGAAAAGTCTCCGCCTGTGTGAATGTTTACAGACACTAGAGGATATGAGAGAGGGAGTATTTTAGTGAATGACCTTTGTCTTGGAATACCTCAAATCTCTAGCTTCGCTTCATTCCAACTCACTCACTCTGTAATGACGATTCTCATCCACAGCCAGATGTTCAAAGCCCATTTTTTTTTTTTTTTCCTAGTGCTGTTTAGAGTGTTGCGGTGTGCATAGAGCATTGGTTTGGTCAAAATGAAGGAGAGAGTATGCCACATGAAGGTGGAGTTTCCTGTAAAGCTGTTTTTCTCAGATGTAAATCACCCCGCATTGCTGAACTAGCACACACACACACACACACACACACACACACACACACACACTATCAGACACAAGTGGAAGAGTCGCTCTCTGTCATCTCGTAAAACAATCTCGCCTTTATGTTTTTCTCTCGATTGTGCAATCTCCTGTATGTATGTCTCTCCATCCCTCTCTTCCTCCATGTAATTTGTACTCTGTGTGCTCTTTGTGTGTGTGTTAAAGAGAGATGGCAGAGAGATAACAAGACAGCTGAACAGATGAATAAAGCGACAAACATTTGGACAGAACACACAAGGAGGATGGCAAATAGTATTCAAAAGGCATTGTGATGAATCAGACCTTGAGCTTTGGTTACATTTTTTCTCAGTATCTTTCTCCATGAAGTCTAGTCTATATAATGAATGTCTTTTTAAATAAGTCATGAATGTGTCAAAAAACCTAAGACAGAAATCACTACTGTATATGGTTATCTTTCAGTAGATTTCCAGAGCCTTATGCATCAATCTATATATGTAAAAATCTATCTCCAAGCGCACTCTCTCATTGACTTAATGTGTGTGTATTAGGCAGACTTATTGTATGTGTGTGTGTGTGTGCATGTGCGTGTGCGTATGTGTGTACCACTTTCCCTGCCCACTCAGACCGGAGATGAGCTCCACAATGGTTTAATCAGGACCAAGGCCATGAAGGCCCTGAAGAGGCTGGGCCCATATTAATGCTGAGCGTACTACTCATGGTCCAGCGGTAAAAGACAATCATTTCACTTTATTCATCCCATGAGGAGTGATATTCACTCATATGTTCAATAGGCTATATTACAGCCTCTTTCAGTACTAGCTTGATTTGAAAAAGGTTATATAGGATATAAATAAGGAAAAAATATCGAGTGCAGGAGAAGCCTGTCAGTCAGAGCCAAGCCTCTCTCTCCACCCTCTGTAATCAGTAAGTCAAATCAAATGATCGGATGTCGGCCACACACCACATCCAGTACCTATTTCAGTTCCTAACATGGTGTGTATTTATATGAACCAACCAGTTACTCTTAAAAGCAATTATTGAATCTTAAATGCCGTGGAAGATAGTTTTCTGAATATCCTGTAGGCATCATTAAGAAATTCCTATCCATTTCATCATTTGGCTATGGGTTGATAACACCATTTTGTGATTATTCACTGTGTTTAGCCTGTGATTCTAAGGGGATAGATGAACAGTGCTGCCACATCCGTATTTGACACTCTATACACCTCCTCTGGTGCCCCCAGGGTGTGCCAATGAATATTTCAGCAAGTCAAAATGGATATTATTCCTGACTGAGAGGTGCTGGCACAGGCTGCCACACTCCAGGTGGGGCATTAGTGCCAGGCACGCACAGGGTAGAGGGATAATGTGTCAAGACAATATGGTCTGGGGTCAGTTCAGCTTTATGTGCTCCAATAAGAGAGGGTAGCATGTGGAAGGTTTAGCTCACAGAACTTGAATGACTAGAACGGTCCTTCCACTGTTTGTCGTGGTACTTTGGATAGTACAGCATAAAATAAGGATTAGTTGCTATGGTGACAACACAAGTCTGGGCATTAAGGCTGTAAAATCTGTCACACTTGCTTGAGAACTGTGCAGATCGATGTGTCTGTTGTCTGCAAACTGTCAAAACTCAACTGAAAGCTAACGTTAGCGACAAGGCTAACGTAGCTTTATCAAAGACTGTACTTCTCTCTCTAGCTCTTCTAGTCAACGTTAGCATGTTAGCAATCCATGACAGCAAGGACACAGAGAAGCTCCTGTGGATCTTGCTGTAAAACCTCTCACCTCAATGTCTTGCTGTAAGTCAGTTTATACAGAAGCTAGACCAACGGTTCATGACCGTCCTGGAGCGTTGATTTGAATGGGAATGATTGTTCTATCCATTCAAATTCTGTGGTTTAGCTGCACAGTACAGGTAGCTGCCAAAGTAAAGGAAAGAGAAACAAAGTGTGTATTGATGGAAAGCTGGGCACAAACTAGCTACCAAAACAGATTATGCTTGCCTTGGCTTAGCTTCCACAAGTATCTCCAACTCTACTGGATGGATGCAACACCATCATTTCAGAGTTCCATCATTTGGTGTTTCATTAATGCTGCTCCCGAATTTACCTGAGGGTTCCTGTGGGTTGAGATCTGGTCACATTGATGACACCATCTTGTCGCTTTCAGGTGAAAACCCTGTAGGCTATCTCTAAAATGTCAACTTTTCAGGAACTAAGAAAAACACCCCAGTTATAGCTTTATCACAATGCATTTTTTTACTTTATCCTGTGGATTTTCTTTTGGTTTCATAAGCCCAAGAGGTCGGAGAATTTTTTCAACACTTTGAGCATGTAATCCTTCAACTCCAAAATTGTTAGTTACATGGTTTTCACAGTTTGCATCGTTTCTAAGTTTGCCAATCAGTGACAACTCATGTCCACTAGATGAGGAAAAGACCATATCTTTAGGTTAGGTTGTGAAGACCTAAATCATGATAGGAGAATGCCAACCACCTGCTTGCAATACTTTTTTGATTCCTCAATTACCTAGGTGTTCAATACAGCATCCATCCATCCATAGTATACTTCCCTTTGATACAAGGAAAGTTAGCATAGTGATCATGCTAACACTGACTTCAAGATTAAAGGCTACTCTGATTCTAAATGTGACTGAAAGATCAAGCACAAGGTCTTAGGCAATAGAGTCCTCTCACGTGAACATGGCTCATCAAAAGATAAGCCTCTCTTACAATTCTTGTATTTCAACTGAAACCACTCTTCCCACAATCATATAGCCTAGCACAGGAATAGCCTTTAACCAATCACTGTACAAACACTTTGACATACACCACGAATGAAAGAGCGTACTTCTTCCCCCAGCAGTATTTAATGAAAGAGAATGCACAAAGAGGAAATGTGACACTGTGCTTTTATATAAACCCCTGAACCCCTGAAATTCTAGGCAGGATTAACAAGTGATAACATTGGACTTGGTAAACTGTATAGCCAGGATCTTATAAGGTTGAGCAAAGCGCAGCATCTATTATTTGGATATGAGAGGCATATTATCCTTGGCTGCCGGCTCTGAATCTGTAAGAGGCATTTTGACTGTAGCTACAAAGGCGCAGTGAGCACTATTCAAGATTTTACTCATCCTTTTCACTCTTATTCATGACAATACATCTTATCTTTGAGTATCCATCTCCTTTCATCTCTCTCCCCAGGGACGAACCAGTATCATAAGTGATATTCCATGCATCAAGTGTGGTTCTGCCTATTTATTTTCCGGAAGACTATGTCAGTCAGGCTCAACAGTAATAAGCCGCCGCCACTGGTAAAGACATTTGCAAAGTAAATACAGCCTCCATTCTGACACCGCAAATGTGTGCGTATGACTGGTGTCACCATGGCACCGCCTGTCAGCGTCGTTGTCAGCGGTGTCGTCATGGCAGCGCGGGCTGATGTTAATCCTTTCTGTGGGTGTGACAGTTTGTGGCCCGGTGGAGTCTGATCTCCGCAGCCAGGGGTGTGGTTAACATGTCAGCCGGCTACCGTTAAGGCAAAGAAGGACCTTAATCAAACCGAGGAGTATATGAGGACAGAGCATGAAGGAGTGGGGACCTTAATATTTATGTTTGAAAAATCAGTGTGACTTTTACCTATCTTGTTCTTGAAAAAGACATCCACACACTCAAAATCTGAGCAAAAACTGAAGGAGGTCTCTGACCGAAAGCTCGCAATAAATTATTTTTGCAGAGATTTTGAGTGTGCGGATGCCTTTTTCAAGTCTATAATTCTCCAGCACCTCGACCGAGCCTGCAGGTGAGTGGGGTGTCTTTTTTTCAGTTTGACTTCACTTCTTTTTCTAAAAGAAAAAAAGAGAAAATGTTCTTTTTTTTCCACTTGTAAAATATAATATTAATTCTTAAAATAAAAATTCTTTACAAACTGTACTCATTCATTCATGATGGAAGTGTCTTCTACAGATTTTATTCATCCAATTCAGCAATTTGATAGGTGAAGAGACGTAATAAAATGTGTCTCCCTTGTAAGCCGTTGGTTATTTGGTAGTAGTGTTAGTAGGTGCGTGTTGTCGTAAGGAAAGTGGAATGATAGGGCAGACAATTTTTTTCTTCTCCATCCCTCTTGTTCAATTTCACCAAATCTCCCACTGGGCCTGTGTACACCCATGAGGGGGAAACAGGCCACATCTGGGACTGGACTGGACTGGACTGGACTGGACTGGACTGGATGTGGGGGGGGGGGGGGGGGGGTTTACACAGTGTGGACTGGGTGCTGGAGAGAATCAACGCTGTTTTCTTTTTCAGTAGCGTGCCCTGAGCAGGTTTACGTTGTCGCCGTGCCATATGCTCTGCCCAGGAAATGGGCTTTATTAATACGTTTAAGAGCACGTCAGGCTTTGGTGACTTATGGGCTATGTGCGCCAATGTGAAGGTGCATTGTCGGCAGCTTTTAACAAATAAAGAAGGGGTATAAGGGAGGGGAAAAAAAAAACGGACGGAAAGAAAAACATTCTCCAGGGGCCTCTTTGGAGCAGGGGACCAACTGGTTTCAGCCTTGTCACGAGGGAGAAGGCCGTTTTAGCTGAGCCTCTGCGTTCCAGGTGTTGCTTTTTAATTGGCAATTCCGCGAGCAATAAAGCATTTCACTTACTTGCGCTTGTAAAGTGCTTTCATTCCGTCTCCAAATGATGTAATTACCCTGCCGTCCCGGGCGGGAGCGCGGCGGGCCAGGGCTGGCTTCGACCCCCGCTTCTGGAGAAGAGAGACGCTGGCTCTGTGTGCAGCTCGCTCTCTCAGCGAGAAGTCTGGTGAAGGGTTTCCTGCAGTATGTTTTCATTTAGGAATCAAAACACCATAAAGTGAGGTAGTCGTTTGCACAATAAACGTACACTTTAATTTCATTTCGAGCTCTCCTGCTGCTGCGGTTTAGCTCTGTGTGTCTGTTACGTTTGTTAGAGGGAGAATGAAAAAAATAGTGAAAATATAGTTTCCTTTGATGTTATGAAGGAGGGACATTTGTTCTTTGTTGCTGGACACTGATGGCGATTGATTTTGTTTGTCCAACATTAAACCTTTATTGGTGCTCATAAATCTGCAGGAGCATATTTTTGCTTTCATCACAGTTTGACACTGACTTTATACTTTTTTTTTTCTTTTTTTTTTTTTAATTATGAGTCAACCCTTCAATGAGTTTTAGCTTTCACATGCCGATGAGGCGCAGCGCTTGTTTATGACTTCACAGCACAGCATAGTAAAATTTCAGAGCCAATACAAATACGTTAAACGTAAAAACACGCTGTTCTTCACCCTTAAAGTGGTGATTTTTAGACAGGGAGAGAGGGCTTGAATTCAAAATATGCTAATGAAGTGAGCCAACCTATAGAGCGATGTTATCATTTTATGGGGAAGGGGAGGTTTCAAAAAGTTATTTTCCTGTTTATGTAGAGTGGAATTCCCCCTGAGACGCAGAGAGGTCACAACCAAAGCCAAGTGTTTGTAGGCCAAGCGTGTGGAGACGTGTAACACTAACCTTAAGTCATTTGGCTAAAACGGATCTGATGATTCACCTGAGGATTGTGAACCCTGAAGAACAAGTTCAGCCTGTCAACTTGTGGCATGGAATGAGTGCTGAAACATAAACTCTATATGATCAACATCACCCACCAATAGGTGAAAAACAGAAACCATTGAAACTGTTAGCCAAGTAACTCAAAGTGTATGTGAAAACACAGAGGAGAACGTCAAAGGGAGAAGGCGAGGAAAAACATTTTTTTTTTTTCTCGTAAGGCCTACCTGGCAACGTTTTTGCATATCAGACCTCCCCAGTGTCTGTCAGTATTCCAGCAGCGGCAACATTGCCAAAAAACACAAAAACAAGCTGTTCGCTATCACTGTCGTTCCCATGGGAACGGGCCCGCAGAGGGTGTGCCCGCTCCGACACTCATCTGCACAAACATTATGCGAGTCTACTCCCCAGCACGTTACACAAACCATGAGGGGAGAAGAGGGGGAGAATGCTGAACACCCCCCCCCCCCCCCCCCCACACACACACACACACACACACACCAAACCATCCACCCACCCCAATCTCTCCTTTCTCCCAGAACTGGGCCTCATATAGAGTCCTGCTATCAGTGCAAGCGATTAGCCGGCTCCGCTTGTGAAAAGTGCCACAAGGGGAAAAAGGATCAAGATTCCTGAGATGTTGGGCCTGCAGTGCTCATTCGCACACTTCCTCTCCCTAATAGAGACCACACATTCCCAGGGGCTGGAGCAGCAGTGGGCCGGCAGAGCTGCAGTTCAAAGCCAGAGCTGGAGCTGTAAAGGGGAGGGAAGAGAAGTAAACAGCAGAAAGTCGACTGGCAAAAAATAAACAAATAAATGCCGGGCTGCCTCCATCAAACCACAGTTATTTCTGTGACGGTGCGGTAGGCTATGTGAGAGGGGAAAGTGAGTTTGATGAGGCATCTTTAAAGGCAGCACTTTGTTCTCTGCTTTTTTTTTTCCCTAATTGGCTCGTGTTGTCAAGTTAGCCATCAGGAGGAATTAGCACCCTCGCTCACACCTCTGCTGCTCTCCACAGGTGGCGGAGATACCGTATAATTGGTATACAGTGTACCTGTAATGTTTTTACATCGCTTTATGGAAATTATCTCAGATGGCGCACGGTACCATAAAACCGGCCTCAGTCTCAGTTCCACCTGCAATTATATAGAAAGCCACAGCTTTGAATTATTTCAGGTATAGAGACAGTAAGCTACAGCTGGGTTTCTTTGTTGCCATGGCTTGAGACGCATGAAGACCAATAATCAAAAAAATCACAGCCTGTCTTTTTCTCTAATAGGCGTCCTCATCTTATGGCGATATGAAACCCATGCCTACACCAAAGATGTAATATGTATACAATACTTATTTCAGTGTTTGCGTATAGTTATGTATGTGTTTTTATTGTACATTCATAGTCATTCCACTGCTAAGATTTGAGAGTAAAACCTCAACCAGCACCAAAAAAACCAACAAAAAAAAACACTTTTTCCCCTGAGAAAAACACCCCACTCTGTAAGTGAGCAATAAATCTGGCACTGAGAAAAGATGGGTTGTGTGTATGTGTAAAACACTCAGTGTCCTCACATCCATATAGCCTCCAGTACTGTCGAATCCGGCCCGGCATTCTTTGGCCCCTGTAGCATCCGTAACCCATGACCCCTATAACTCCTGTTTTGTTCTCGGCACTCCAGACCTCTCAACCGCCAAACACCCCTCCTCTGAAACTCCCCCAGATGACAGATACCCCTCTGCTCTGCACCCTCCATCTACCCCCCCCCCGCCACCTCCTCCCATTCCTCCACGCTATATTCCCCAGCACCCTTTGACCTCCCCGGCACCTCTGCCTCTCTGTGCGGCTGCCCTCGCATTCCAGTAAGGCACCCCGGCACTGAAACCTGAGCCGGTGGTGAGCTCATCGCCGGCCGTGGAATCAAGAGTTAAATGATACCAAAAAAGAGAGAAAGGAAAGCGGAGAGAGAGAGAGAGAGAGAGAGAGAAGGGGAGAGGCAGCCGTTGGCGTAGTACAGGTCTGGAACTGGTTCTGTGTGTCCGCTTGCCGGGGCTCCTCAGGGGTTAAGTTACACTCGAGAAAAAGAGAGAGGAGGAAGAGGAAGAAGAAACTGCTGGCGTCTTTGAATTCTCTCTGCTTCTGTCTGTCTCCCCTCTCTCTTTCTCTCTCTCTCTCCTCTCTGTCTCTCCACGGCGGCCTGACTGGTGCCTGCAGTTTCCTCCTCGACACACTCCGGGAGCCCGCTCAACCTCCACCCGCACTCTCAAGTTATAACGAGCCCCGTGCGTCTCGTTCCTGTCGTCTGGGAGCCGGGCTGGGATGTGAGCGTAACGCCGGGAGGTCGCGCTCTCCGCTCTCTCTCTCCCTGTTCTTCCGTGACCCCGGCATGACCACCGACTGCCCAAAGACGGTAAGTGTCCCCTCTGTTATAATGACTGTCTGGCAACTGTGCGTGTGTGTGTGTGTGTGTGTGTCTGTGTGTGTGTGTGCGTAGTTTGATGAGTGTGTTAAATAGTGCATGTGAGCGCAGAGAGAGAGAGAGAGAGAGAGAGCCTTGTCTATCCCAGCAGCATTTACTCCAAAGCTGTACCCAAAATGTCACATCACAGAATCATTGTGATTCAAGTCTCAGATTGTAATGAGCACCATTAAGACACTTAATCACTGCAAACATAATTAAACCAATCAGAGTGTCTCTCTCAGGCTGAGTTTTGAGAGCTGCTACAGAAAACGCATAAGTTAGAAAAGGGGCTTTTTCGCCAAGAGCAACTCCAGCTGAAAGCGAGGATGAACTTTTGAAAGTTTTTAAAGTGCCATTAGATAGAACTCCAGCTCATGCATTATTCATACAGCCGCTGTGTTTCTTTCTAGTTCACTGGCTGTTGTTCACTATGTCTCTTCCTGACCTCTTGCACTCGTCTTGTCAACCTTTTAGGTGGCAAATCCCTCTGAAGCTAAATTTCAAGCAGGTTTGATGATTTTAACGGGTGGCCTAAGGAAAAGGTTGAGCACGGTTGATTTTTCAGAGTGGATAATATACCAAGACAGTGCATTCACATGCTCTCTCTGGGGCTATTTTAAAAATTCATAGCAGTGTAAGGGCAGCTATACATTTTAAAATCTGCCACCGACTCTTCCTTCCTTGCGAAGAGGAATTACAAATAACTGTGACCGTTTCCAGCAATAACTTAAAAATGTCTGAAGTGAAACAGTTACAATTATCCCTAACATCTTTGCAATTGTCTCATTATTTAAATGGATGTGAAGTGCTGCATTGCCCCTGACAGGTCAACACAGCATGTTCTTGGAAATTAATGGAGTCTCCATGATCAAAAGCTTTTTGCCAGAGAGGCCTGCCCTGAATCCATTTAATTTATAAAGCTTTTTAAAATAATAAAACAGGCAACAAAAAGGCGATGGGCAGCACTCACCTCCTCATCTCTATGATGCTCATTCAGATTTTTTTATTTTTTGGTCAATTTACACACCAAATCCTAGGCTACGGCTGCCAAAGGACCGGCTTGATTAATGAACCAACAAATTAAAACAAATGACAAATGGATCTTAACACTACATACTATACCAGCATCAACTTATAACCTTCAACATTAAATATACTTCACAAATTCACACTTTTCCAACATCTTAGGCATTTAGCTGATGCTTTTATCCAGAGCTACTTGCAAAGAGTGCAACAGCTGAATAATCTTCAGTTCCTCGATCATCAATATGACGCAATCTAATAGAAAAGAGGTCAAGGGTCAGAGGCATAATGTTCCTGTGACCTTAGGATGATCATGTAGGACAAGTGCTTTGGAAAGAATTCAGAAAAATTGAAAAAAAGCTAAGGAGAGGAAGAGGGTTTTTTTTTTAAACATCCGATCATCTTATCATTGCAAACTTCATGCATCAGGTACAGCAGTGGACAATTCTGAAAAACGTCTCAGTGTAGATGACAGACCAACAACTTAATTTCGGAGAGAAGAGGTTCAATGAGAGAAAGTGTACTCCTTCATCTAAAATTACTTTGGGGGACAGGCAGCTAGTCAAAAATATTTTTATAAAGAAGTACATGAATGAACATATCTGACAGCTGGAATGTGCCTTTGTGCTGCACGGGGAAAAAAGGGCAAGGATTCAAGTCTTTCTCTAAATGAAATGTCCATCTCAAAGTCTTAAAATCCTTTTTTTTCTTATAACAAAAATGAAAAAAATTAAAATCTTCCT
Source organism: Centroberyx affinis (assembly GCF_046629955.1). Taxonomy (NCBI): domain Eukaryota; kingdom Metazoa; phylum Chordata; class Actinopteri; order Beryciformes; family Berycidae; genus Centroberyx; species Centroberyx affinis. Next base: position 155,464 of record NW_027280367.1, read on the forward strand.
ATTGCTTCCAATACAAATCACCCTGTTTATTTTTTCCTTGAATTAAGTGACATTATTTTGATGGTTGTGGACTGGAGTCACCTAATTTCAATACATTACAGATAAATGAGAAAGACAGTAAAAAAGAGCAATAAGAGTTAGATAAATAAAATAATGAGATAAAAACAAAGTTGAATTCATTTTGCATATATATTTAACATTCCTCTCTCTTAATTATTCAACTGGTATATCAGTTAATTTCTTATGTAGAGGGATTACAGTGGAATCGATCGGTGGGATGTTGAATAGACCCTCCAACGAGCCCGATCCCACAGCACCAGAGTCAGATGATCAGCAGCCAACTGAAGGCATGAATCAAACGTTGTCTGGTACTGGACATGGCCCGAGGGCAGAACTCAGATATGCAGGGAGGGAGCGAAGAGAGGCAGGGAGCGAAGGGAGGGGAGAGAAGAGCGTGGAGAAAGGCTAGAGGATGAAGAGAGGGAGGAAAAGAGAGAGAGAGAGAGGGAGAGAGAGGGAGCAGAGCAGAGCAGACCAGAGACTGGTTCTCTGGCCAACTGGGAGCTCCAGCACAAGGAGAAGCCTGTTCCTGAAGTCCACAGCACACTCTGCCTCACCCTCCTCTGTGCATGGAGCGGGAGGAGATGGCCTCCCTCGGACGAAAGAAAAATAGAGTCAAATACCAGAGGATAATGTGATTATAGGTAAAGAGGAGAATGAGGGTTAATTGGAGCTAAGTGTCTATAAAGAAAAGATCCTACATATACATCTGCGAGTCAACTTTGAGCCCCCACTCTGCCAGCAGGGCTTGGATTCTGATTGGCACCATTCAAATAAACACATAATTCAGAAAGAATGTCTTCAGTGTATATTTTATTAAGATAATACCTGGACGGTTGGAGTCAAATCCTTAGATTATAGTACATGGCATATATCGGTGCTTACCAAAATAAAAGCACACACAAAAAAAGTTTAATAGAGCATTGGTTCAACATGAGGTGCCAAAACAGCCTCGGTGCAGCGTAACAAATATCTCAACAACGCCACCCATGGCAAATTCTACCAGTTGGTGTTCTATCAAACACCCGTAATCTGCCATGACTGCTCTGGGTTCAGATCTGTTGTCACCGATACAGCCACTGTTAACGGTGTTTTCATGCTTCCCTTTAAACCATTCAGTAATGACTTGCTGCCCTGTTTATGGGGGAATTGGTCTGGAACTTTGGGAGACAGATGAGACCGCTCTCATCAAGATAAAAATGCTTCACTGTGTGATGAAGGTAATCATTCAGAATTAAGCGTGAATTAAGACCTCACCCTCTAAAAGGTGTCCTCTAAAATGAATGCCAACTGCTTTTGCCATTCTTTGTATTCCTCATTTTCCAGGCTTTTGCTTTTTTGGCATATTGACGTACACTGACAGTCGGCGTTACCGTAAATGCACTTCAACATGAGAGGTGACAAATGATTTTCTTGAAATGAATCACTCACCATTTGCTGACACCTTTGATTGTACTTTACAGAGCGGTACAATAGGAAAATCAAAGCTTGCTGCAGTAACGTTGTTCTGAAAAAGCCCTGCAATTCAAACCACTTAGGGACGAAGAAACCTTATAAACATTCAAAGCAGCCATTTAAGTCTGGCTTGCCTGCCTCCTCTCCAGGCTTCGTATGGACCTGCCACACTGCAAATAACAAGCGTCACACGCATTTTAATCCAACATTCAGATTCCAATATTCACACAGTTTAATTTAATATTCAGAGAGTTTGTTTGAAGATGTGTAACCACAATTATATTATTTGCACTGGCAGATAATTTGGCTGGTTTGAAGAAGTTTTACGTGTTTCATGATAACATCTTGTTTCAGGATATAACTGTAAAACAATAAAAGACATCAAACAACTAAACTAACCCTAGCCACAAACAGAAATCGTTTGAAGATATTTTTTTTACTTGTTTCAAGCAATTTCCTTGAAGTTACCGTACATCCTCATGAATGAGATTCTCTAATACCAGTTATCAGAAGCTGTGAGATAATTTGGCTCAAAATATCTTGAAATAAGTTTGATTAGTGTTGAATGAAAGTTAAAACGGTCTGTGCTGTGTATACTGAGTGGGTTGAGACACTCGTTTTATGGCCTGTGAGCAGGGTGGACAGGCCATTGTTGTTTGTGTTGGAGGCTTCTGAAGGCAGCCAGAAAAGCATTGCCGAGTGCCCAGCCACACCGGCTGCCAGCAACCATACAACACATTTTTCTCCTCCAACCACACTGGACTTTTAGCAGGCTTCATGCGGATGACGCACTCTGCTCCCCCCCCCACTCCCCACTCCTCCTGCCTGTCTTCATCCCTATCTTCTCTATCTCTCTCATTCTCCTTTTACTCATTTTATCTGTCTTCATCCCTCTCCTTCTCTCTCTCTCTCTCTCCCCTTGCTCTTTCACTCCCTTCTTTCTCCACCAGACACTGAAACATCAGCTGTTATTTATGTAGTTGTAACACCCAGACTCCTTCGTGATGTGGGTTGAATCAAAGGTTTAGTCAACACAATACTTCAGCAACAATTCCAAGCTAAACACTGCCAAGACATTGTGCAACCGTCTGGACTTCCTGTTATTGGTCACCTTAAGGCTTTTTTTTCTTTCATCAAACCTACTCATCTGCAAGAATAACCCATCTGCTCTATTAGAAAACCCACAAATACATTAAAAATAGAGGAAGAGCCACAAGACAATATCATGAAATTAAATAGTAATCTGTTCATATGGGGGGGGGAAAGGCAATACATTTTGGTCATGTGATCATTTTGGTTATACATACTGCTGTTATGCCAATAAATAGATGATTCATGATTAAACTGTGTTGCTACTCTTCCACTTCACACTGAACATGCCCATGCCTATCCAGACTGCCTATCCTCCTCTGGTTTCAGTCTACTGCGTTCAGATTGCACAAGCAGGCTCTGTTGACGGCCAGGCTTTGACAGCACTCACTGTAGGGTGTGTATGTGTGTGTGTGTGTGTGTGTGTGTGTGTGTGTGTGTGTGTGTGCACGTTTGTTTGCGTATGGTAAGTGTGCCCGTGCGTGTGTTGGTTTGTGTTGGCATGTCTTCTCGACTATGTATGTGTGTGTGCCTTTTCCTTCTTGTTTGTTGTGCATCTGTCTGTTGTATGGGTGCTCTTCAGTTCTGGCATTCTACACGATTATTTTTCTATTTCGCACGTCACTTGGTGAGTTAGCTCACACAGTCATGTGCCTGCTGAGTGATGCATTCCCCTTTATCTGGAAAGCGTCACAGTAATGGCTGTGTAATTGTTTGTCCTGTAGAACAGCGTGTGTAGGCCCAGTCTCTGATCACGTCTCTTGAATTTTCTTGAAACATTATCTTTAAAAATCAGCGATCTGCCTTGTGTCAATATATTGGCACTTGTTTTAAAAAAACAGTCAAACTGTATTGAAACACGGGAAATAATCTCTCCCAAGTGGCACACTATTTTTTCACTTGTTTTAAGAAAAATAAGCTTTCTTGACTGAACACAGCCTCCAGCTAGTATCCAGCTCAGCCACATTCCACTTTCACATGACCTTCTCACAGACCTGGCCTGGAGCGGGAGCTGCACAGTCCGTCCCTGACCACACCTCCGTTTGACTGGCCTAGATAATTCAAGCCTTTCTGCTGCTGCTTGCTCTCCAGTTTAAGACCAGCTTTATCTTTTCTTCCTCTGACTCCTCAATTTTTATTGCCAAAAGTCTCATTAAACTTGGCTGGAATGGAAACGAGTTAGTAATTGGCTAGTGAATTATATTTATGTTTATTTATAGTTTAATTTTTACAAGGATAGATACAGCCACTATCACATAATGTAAGCAACTGGCCATTGGGTTTTATCATAGTATTAAGGTCATGTTAGGGAGTTTTCTGTCTATCTGGCCATGGAGCAAGTTTGTATATAGATGTCAGGTCTCCTTGCTCAAGAGGCAATAGTGGGAATCAAACGCGACTGAACCAGCAACACTCCATCAAGTTCCATCCCTGGATTCAACTCCTATCCATAGTCTGTCACCAAATAATAGGGAGAAGCTGTGAAACTAGCTGAGTAGCAGGACAGAGTGTCCTCTTTTCACTCTACTCTAAAGCAGGGAATAGAATTGGCTGTCGAATTGGCTGTGTGTGTGTTTGTATTAGGGAGTCAGAGAGACAGAACCACGCAGCACTTTAATATCTCCAATAACGGTGGAGAGATGGGGCATCTGTTTGAGAATCCCACATCAAACGGCACGCCATGTCAGCGGAGGGTTATGCATATATTTCCCTTGTTCTTGCCTTCCGCAATAGGCGGGAGAGCCGACGAGAGGAAGAAGGTATTGTTTTGATCAGGGCGAGAAAGCGAGGACAGAAGCAGCCGTATACCGAGACGACATTTGAGTAAATAAAAAGATATGGAGACACGACTATTATAACTCGCAAATCAATGATCTTATCAAGAGCCTGACAGTTGTATTCTGTTCTTATTCCACGGTGGTATAGGTTGTTTTCCTGCGAGGGCATCTGGAGGAGATTAGGGTCCAACCTGACACTGCAGCCCCAGTGAAACATGACTCAGGGATGAATGGAGGCTTTTAGACCAGTGTCTGTCTTCCCACACGTTGTTCTGCTATTCTTTATTTGTCTGTCACCCAATAAAACACGCAAGCCGTTATCTGATACCCGCATGCTGACCGAGCAAACGAGCTTCTGCCAATCTCTCATTCTCTTTCTCTGTCTCTTCCTTCAAACAATCCTTTTTTGGTGCTTTCTGCTGTCACCAAGACTTTTTGATCATATAACAAAGTAAAAAAAACAATGTTCTAATGGTTCAGCTTCTGGAAAAACAAGATGTCAGTGACGATATCAGCCATTTCAAATCAGTTGTCTGCACAGACCATATGTACTTCAAATCAATGAAAGAGAATTTGTAAGAACAGCGAATGTCAATTTTTTTTTTCATCTAAAAGCAATGAAGCAAGGTGAAATTGTAGCAGAGATGAGGGAGCGTGAGGGAATGGAGGGTAATGTAACAGAATAACACGAGTTTAGGCCCAGACGAGACCAAATTACCTGCAAAGAACTCCATATTCAGAGGCCTTGTTTTGATACAGTCTACATCGCTGCGGGTTGGACTCTTATTAGATTCTGCCTGCGTTTCCACTTGTGGCCCAGACACGGCCCTCCGACAGCCTTTATCCAGTTACGTCTGGGCAGAGCGCACCGGGGAGCTCACATTTGCTCCGCTGTTATGGGGGCAGAGGGGGACTAATGCATGTCACCGATGCCACCTGCAGTTAGAGCAAACAGAGCTGACCGCCACTCAGCTGGGCACTAATGCAGCAGAGAGAGAAGGTAGGTTAGGGCACAAAAACCGACCCAGCGGTGGAACATCGGGACTGTATTACTACATCGACTGACCGAGGTCACGCAGCCAAGGGGTATCTATATATATAGCAGCATAAAGAGGTTCTATGGCTATGTTATGTGGGAGCTAGACCTCCATATTGCGCTTTGAGAGCTGCAGGGTCGCCTCTGTAATTGCTAGAAGCGATACTGTCACTGCTGCTGCTGCTGTTGTCAGTTGTTGTTTTTTTTTTCTTTTGTGCGAGAAGTTGTGCAAGCTGAGGTAGTGACTTGACACAAAGACTTTCGGTGGCCCTGAGGATGTAAGTGTTTGTGTGTGTGTTTGTGTATTTCAGTGATTGTGCACCGTTCCCATTTCTTAACCTAGTCAGATGCAAGATTATCCAATGATGGTCTCCCAAAAAAAAAAAAAAAAAATCTCACTGTTCTGTTTGAGCGCATGCCAGTGTCCCCACACGAGAGAGGCTTCAATTTCATCCCCCTCAGCACATCGCCAATGCAATTGCTTCCTAGTGCAATTTATTACGGGCAAATTGAAAGATTCCAAGGTGTGAGTCAGTTTGTGTTGGCCCTAAATGCACAGGCTGGTTACTTAAACTCATTCACTCAGTCTCTTTTACATGGCCAGAACTCCAGCTCGTCCCCATCTGGGTTTGTGAGAGCTGTACATACTGTAACCAAGTCCTTAGTAAAGAGAGAGAGAGAGAGAAAAATTGCTGTTGCCACTTTTCCAAAGCAAAGAGGAGGATGGCAGTGGTCCCATTAGTTGACCCCCAGGCGAGCTCTCTGGAGGCATATAGACTTACCAGCGTCAAAGCATAAGAATATGCACTGGGCAGCATCAAAGCGCAGCACTACGCCAGCTGATAGCTTGTGGTGACATTGTGCTGCGGGACGGAGCACTCTCCACCATCATTACCGTGGATCCCTCACATCGTCTATTTATAATCAATTTTCCATTCCGAAACACACTGTCTGTGTAGAAAGACACAGAGGAGGGGGGGAGAGAGAGAGAGAGAGAGAGAGAGAAAGGAGAGAGGAAAATGGGGAGCCGGTGAAAACCAAGTCAGAGAGTATTGCTAACACAGGGCAGAAATTATACAACAGGGACTGTTCACATAAATGGACCCAGACGTGTAAAAGTAACAGCGGTTTAGTGAGGCCATTTCTTTAAAACAGAACTCAGACTAGAAATAAAACCACTGAATTCCTACTGGGTCATAATTCAAAATTGCCCCTCTTTTAAATTAGCCAGGACCTTGTGTAAAAGCCACATCGTTATTTGCAACAAAACGGCCTCATTTATAAGCACAAATACCACAAAGCCAGTCAGTAAGTAACTTTCTGTTGCTCCCATCTAGATCTCTTATCAGGAGCTTTTTTTCTTTTTTTTACTGCGTGATTACGGTGGGTATCAGTTTACACATTTGTTTTTGTGCCACCGTATTGAAAATGCACTCATGAGTGGAATTTGTTTTGCTTTGGTTAAATGTCAAAGGAGGCAAAATGCCAAAGAAAGAATGCTGCTAAAACATGCACATCTTGGTAAGCCTAGATGAAAAGCAGAAGCGTAGATGTGTGGGAGTGTGTGTGTGCGTGTGTGTGTTGCGTGTTTAACTCCCTCCCTGAAAGGATGAGATGTAGCGTGCTTGATAGAGGTGATGAACCCAAGCTGCAATGACAGTGTGAGCGTGTGTGTGTGTGTGTGCGTCTGTGTTGCGTTATGTGCATGCTTTGTCTTTGACACTGATATGGTAAAGGAAGAGGAGGCAGTGTGGGCCCATTACACTGACAGGGAAATATGACCGAACATAGGGACAATAGGGGTCAAGTGCTCTCCTCTTTCCCTCCTCCTAATACCTAATGCTCATTCAGGGACACACCGATGAGGTCCGTGGCCTTGTGATAGCACTTTACACCCAGTTCCCTGTGGCTACAGTAATGAGCCTGGAAGTGTAACCAGCTTTCATGCAGGGTAAAGGAAAAGGACTGTGTTACTGAGGGGGGTTTTTTTTCATAATTTTTCTCCTTTCTCTGCTGCTTCAGGTTCACCTAGACCAGTAGATGTGTAGTCCAAAGCTGCATTCCCTTTCTATGCTCACAGGATTTAGTTCACCTTAAAATCAGTGACATTTTGATATAAATAGATTCCTGAATAGTGATTCAACCTGCACCCTGTTTATGAAACCTTTTATATTTGCTGTTCTAAACACTCAGTGGCTGGTAGGGCTTTCCTGGGAAAAGTCGTCTGGCGCACATGAAGTGATGCGTTTTTTGTTTCTGGCAGTTTGTTTGGAATAAATAGAAGAAGAACTGGGTAGTTAGCATGAGCAGCGATAGCCACCATGGCTGGACAGACAAAGAAAAGAGCGCCGCCTACAGAAAATCAATAGAAAGTCTGAGGAAAACACATCACAGTACCGCCCATACTGTTTGATTGACAAGTGATTTCTGGGTGTGGTGAAGAAACACCACAGCAATGACTGCTTATCTTCAAAGATGCCATCAAAATAAAGAAAAACAGAATCTTGCGGATTGCCACTTTAAAACTCCATCAAACATCCTGCTGACAGACATCCTTGTCACTACAAAGCCACAATTCATGATTTCAAGTGGTGTTTATTTTCTGCAGGGAAATAGCTTCGTTGTTTGATAACTTTGTTAGTCCCAGATATGTTTGTGGACAGTTTAAATCAAAGTAAGCATTTAGAACAATGCGCTGAAACTGATGGCTGAAAACTTTTGCTCCATGTATTTTCTCTAGTTCTGTCATGACATCACCAGCAGGAAACTTTTCAATCAAAGGGACCCTGTTTCAAATAATGACAGATGGCTTTATAGTTAAGAATGGCCTATGGATAAAGTTACATTGACGTAAAATGAAGGAAATTACCAAAAAGAAAGAAAGAAAAGAAAACAAACACACCGGTATTTTCCTTTAAGGGTGAAAATTATTTAAATGATTCCAACTTAAGTATTTCCATGGTTCTATCATTAGAGATGCAAAATACCGGGAAACACGAACATAGTGAGAAAATAATCATATATTCATCACTAAGGACAGATGGATTACAAGAAAAACTTCATCCTCTCTGAAAAGTGCGTGAGTGAACCTGACAGCCTCCGATTGTATAGACAGAAAGAATTATGACATTCATCTTGCTTTACTTTTTGGAAAAACAATTAGAAAGTTTTGAGGTTATTTAATACCGGAGGACAAATATACCACTAATTACTCAATTATGGAATATCATTAATATTTTTGACACGGTGCATTTCAGCACTCATTATTCATGCATTACATTTGCATGAACACGCTGAAACTTGGTAGATTGACATAGGATTTTTTTTTTTTTTCCAGCTCTCTCTCCAGCTTTTCGTGTAGAATGTTCCATCCATTAAAATATATATCAACAAACCACACCCCGTCTCCCTCATCTCAACGCTACGTTCCTGATAATGACCACAATACGCTTAAAGATTTTTTTGGCTGAGTGTGATGCGTGATTCTTCAGAGAGACGAGACGAGGGAAAGGAGGAAAAAAAAAATAAAAATCACCATGAAATCCTCCATCTGCTAACACTCGCTGCAGATGGGCTTCCTGGACTCAGACCCCACCGCCCCCCCCCCGCCCCCCACCCTCTGCCTGGTCTAGAATTATGGGACCGGTTGATGAGTAGTTGTGTCGAGTTGGAAGGTCCTTGGCGAGAGGCCTTGGGCGCCGTTGGAAGACTATCAGAGTGCCGAGTCATTAGAAATCCCTCATTCTCACTCCGCTGTGTAAACGGCCCAACGGCCTCCATCTGAACAAGCCCCCGAGAAAGGATCACCTCCGTCCAGCTGAAATTGGATCGTGTGAACAGGCGGGGCGGCGTGCGGGCCGAGGGGGTAAAAAGTTATGTGTTCCTATTTATTGACACGGCTGCAGGGATCAGTAAACTGTTTCAAGGGAGAATGAAGTTTTGGGCCTTTTTTCCCATAAGCACGGCAGGCATTAAGGGAGTGACCAGCCTTTATAAAAAGCTTTAAATTACTATGGAGAAGAAACTTCCTATTAGAAATGTAGTTAACCCTCCATCACATAGAGTTTATGTTTTATTTTGTGTTTTTTTGTTTTTCTTATTTGGTGGTATTTGATCCCAGTATAGTATTATCTCAAAAACATAATGTTTTCACACATGACAGGCTGCCACGGATACTGCAGAAGAAATTCCACTTAATAATCATTAAGTGGAATCAATCAATAAATAAATTATTCTATATATTAACAATGACTTTTTCTAGATTAATCACTAAACTTTCTGTCAATTCTATTGTTCGGCTGCAGAACCGTTTTTCTTTCTACCTGAATTGTAATTACCTTGTAAACAGTTTTAACATAGATATTCAAATGTATTTTATATGCATGCAATACATTTTCACATTTCAGATATGTCATTTCACAAATATATCTCATAAACCACATAAAACACAATCATTTGAGCCCGACTGCCTCACTTTAGTTCCTGCGTGTCCCTCAAGTAATCCCTTCATTCTTTAAATATCTCTCAAACAAGTCAAATATATAAAAATATAGCCACAAGCAGCGATTGCAGGGTCCAAGCACAATTTGATAAGACAGACAGATAGACAAAACATTACAGAAGGTAGAAAGACACACAAAAACTGACATGTTGTGAAGATCGAAAATGCAGTCTAACACCGGCTTTTGTGTTGGCCCGTGACTTCTAACTAAAGGGAGAAGTAGTGTGATACTGCAACTTGTGATTGACAGACTGACAGTGCCAATCATTTTATAGAATATTGTACTGCTCTCCATTAACAAATAAAACAATAGTAAGTCACATGGGCCAGAAAACTGCTGCTGCACTGCTCTCTGTGGGTAAAAGGTCTGGCCACACCCCAATCAGTGACGCCATTCAGGTATTTTGCCATTGACAGATGATGTCAAACTACTGCCTACCTGATTTAGTGTTTATTTACTTTTCATGAAACTTCAAAATGGTCACAGTTCATCAGGGGCTTGAACTCACAACCTTATGGTCTAAAGACCTTAGCTTTACCACTCTGCCAACTTTCACTTTGGAGTGTGCCATGGTGGGGAAACAAAACAAAGGGACAAGTGATAGGTCACAGGTGCTAGTCCAAACCATATCGAAAGCCTCAGAAAGAATATTATAACTGTACTAGCGCGCCACATTAATCAATTTACACATGGCTTTACAGACATCATGTTACAGTCCAGACATCATTTGTATTTAGTTTGATGAAGATTGATCAAATTATCTTGAACATATCACATTGTCAATTTATCAAACTATTTGCAGCTGCACATTTCCATCTACTATGCGCTCAGTTTTCAAGATATCATTATAATTTTTTGGGCTGTTTACTAATTAAGGTATGGCGATTTAAAAAAACATGTTGTTTTTTTCCTGTAATGTATGGTTTAGGAGGACAAAACTGTGGGATCACAGTCAGTTTTTGCTATAAATAGAGGGGGGCGACGTCAGAATCGGGGGTAGGTACGAGTGTACGAAAGATTTATCTCACTTCAGCCGACATGAAAAAAGCCGTCCTGAAAATGTCAGCTCTCTAGGAAGTTTGAAGTTGTGACTTTAATACCAATGAAGATTTGGTTATTATGCAATAAGCCACACCCGCTTTCATCAATAATGACCAAATTTCATGGATGGACATAGGGCTGGGCGATAATTCAATATTATCGTTTATCGTCTTTCAGTGGAATCATATCGTGATGATATGAAGATATTTTGATATCGTGACACACATTTCTGCTGTCTAAATTGATGATGACAAGCAAATTTTACTTAAAAACTCTCATAAAATGAGGTATGGTAGGAATATTATTTGAATATTTCTGTTTTGTTTGACACCACACCTAACATTACCATTCGGTTCAATGAGATGAACATTAATTTGATTATTTAACGTGATTTTGCATACATGAACCATATCGTGATATATATTGATATCGAGAAAAATCCTTATGATTATCATGATATTAATTTCAGCCATATCGCCCAGCCCTGGATGGACATCATCCTAGAACATGTGTAAAAATTTTCATAAAAATCTATGCAGTCAATTATGAGATATGAACTTTTTGCATTTGTAGCGCCCACTAGTGGTACAGCTCAAAATGCTTTTGGGGGTGTTTTTCACGCAACACTCCACATGTGTTTCAAATTTTGGCTTGATTAGATGAATATAATGAGTTAGTGTTATGGCGTGTTTTGTTAAAAGTTTATTGGTCGATAAAAGCCAAACCATTTGACCTATCAATAACCTTTATACAACTTTGAAAGAGGACGGTCCTAAGATTCTCCACACCAAGTTTCATGTGAATTGGATGAATGGCCTAGGAGGAGTTGCGAAAAAAGTGTTTCTTAAATAATTCAAAATGACGGACAATGCAATATGGTGGACATTGAAAGTGATATATGGGTTGGACTCGGCACCTTCCAAAGAATCTAGGAATACAATAATTTTCAGTCTACGACACATGGTGCAGAAGTTATTGGCCAAAACGTAAAGTTGCTTGTTATAGCACCACCATCTGGCCAATGTGCATAGGCTGCCTTGCCCAGTGAGTAATGGTGGGCCATAGGAGCCCACCTG